>NC_048425.1:315395-315677 GCF_013103735.1 Etheostoma cragini
CACACACACACACACACACACACACACACACACACACACACACACACACACACACACACACACACACACACCAATAAGCTCAGTTCACTTTGTATTAATGCGACAATGATCGAACAATCTAAGAATAAAACTTTTGAGTAAGATCCTTTCAATTTAACGTGAAAAAAAGCACCAAACCCACCAGACTCCATTTAAATAATCACTACTCTGGTGGAGATATGCTGCTCTATACACGCTAAAAGTAGTGATTATTTACATGGAGTCTGGTGGAGATATGCTGCT
>NC_048425.1:315777-317333 GCF_013103735.1 Etheostoma cragini
CACACACACACACACACACACACACACACAGAGAGACACACACACATACACACACACGCACACACAGAGACACACAAATCAAAATGTACATTAGTATATTAATGTAATCACAGCTGTCACTACCTACTCACATTAAGTGGGCACTACATTTTTAGTGTAGGTCTGTGTGTATGTGTGTGTGTGTGTGTCTCTGTTTGTGTGTGTGTGTGTGTGTGTGTGTGTTGCTGTGTGTGTGTGTGTGTGTGTGTGTGTACTGACTCCTGTTGCCCATGTGTCCCCAGCCTGTGATGTAACAGTAGGAGTCTGGAGCAGGAAGCTGCTCCGGCCGAGGGAGACACACCGGTCGGACGAACGCCGTCTCCGTCACCTGGAAACACCAAAACACTGTTTCACCCTCAGGACGCCGGCGGCCTCAACCGCCACGTAACAGACGGTTAAACACAGGAGCAAATCACCAAAAACGGACCAAAATATGGCCAAAAAAGGATAGGAAAATTAACAAAAATTGACAAAAAAAAATGAAAAAAACAGACTGAAAACAGACTGAATACTGACCAAAAAATGACCACAAACTGGCTGGAAAATTCCAAAAAAATTACCGAAAACTGACCAAAATATGTCCAAAAAAGGACTGGAAAATGACCAAAAAATTACAGAAAAAGGACAGAAAACGGACAAAATAATGACAAAAAATGACAAAAAAAAGACGGAAAACAGACTGAATACTGACCGAAAACGACCACAAACTGGCTGGAAAATTACTAAAAAAGTACCAAAAACTGATAGAAAAATGTTTGAAAAACGACCGAAAACTGACTGATAAACTACCAAAAAAAGACCAAAAACTGACCGGAAACGAACCAAAAACGGACCGTAAAATTACCAAAAACTGATCAAAAACTGACTGAAACAGTGGTTTATCCTCTGCTTTCATCCTGCTTTCTTTTGGAATAACTGCAGCCAAAAATCTCCACATAACGGCCAGTTAATCAGGGGAGGCTGGCGTTCAAAAACTGAACAAAAATGTACCAAAAACAGACTGAAAACTGAGTAAAAATCTTCAAGTATTTTGTACATAACGTAACATTTACCGTCCATGTGGCAGATGGCCCTCTGAGATAAGTCAGTGCCCCTGCATTTGGCCCCTGGCGAGTGTTTATTAGGGACCCTGATGTTATTTTAGGAAATGCTGCTGATAATTAACCCTCAGCGTCTGTTTCTGACCTCTGAATCCAGCTGCACCACGCTGATGTCGTAGTCCACCACCGCCCGGTTGTACCGTGGGTGGACGATGATGGAGCGCACCCCGCGGCTCTGACTGTGAACACCCGGATGGTCCAGGTTATTCAGACCCAGCACCACCTTCCACAGCTCCGCACTCTCCCTCCTGGAGACACAGCAATCACCATCATTATCTTTTTTAATAAAAAAAACTTTTCCCCTTTTTCCCCGTGCAGTCAGACTCCGATTATTTTTCTGAAAAGTAGTGATTATTTACATGGAGTCTGGTGGAGATATGCTGCTCTATACACGCTAAAAGTAGTGATTATTTACAT
>NC_048425.1:317433-318639 GCF_013103735.1 Etheostoma cragini
TACACACACATGCATGCACACACACACACACACACACACACACACACACACACCATAATGAGGTATAAACCTAATTTACTGCATGACTGATTATAATGACTCTGGATGAATAAACCCACGTCTCTTCTTTGGCCTTCTTCTCTTTCTCCTCCTTTTCCTTCTTCTCTTTCTCCTCCTTTTCCTTCTTCTCTTTCTCCTCCTTTTCCTTCTCTTCTTTCTCCTTCTGCTTCTTCTCCTTCCTCTCCTTCTTCTCTTGCTTCTCCTTCCTGGGAGACACGAGCACACACACATGAAGAAAACTACAGAAAAACAGAGTCAAGTTCCTGGAACATGACAACCATCGTGGATTTATTAAAACATAGAAGAAGAAAGGATGGAACTCACTCCTTATTCTTAATAAAACATAGAAGAAGAAAGGAAGGATTGAACTTACTCCTTATTCTTAATAAAACATAGAAGAAGAAAGGAAGGATTGAACTCACTCCTTATTATTCTTAATAAAACATAGAAGAAGAAAGGAAGGAGTGAACTCACTCCTTATTCTTAATAAAACATAGAAGAAGAAAGGAAGGATTGAACTCACTCCTTATTCTTAATAAAACATAGAAGAAGAAAGGAAGGAGTGAACTCACTCTTTTTGCTCTTTTCTCTGTTTTTTCTCTTTCTTCTCTTTCTTCTTTTTCTTCTGTTCCTCCCTGGAAAACAACAGGAAACAACCTGTGTGTCACTTTGGAACATTTTACTCACATGTGGTCAGTGTGTTTCACTTCATGTGTGTGTGTTTGTGTGTATTTATGTGTTATTGTGTTTGTGCGTGTGTGTGCATGTGTGTGTCTGGGTGTGTGTGCATGTGTGTGTCTGCGTGTGTGTGCATGTGTCTTACTCTTCTTCGTTGTTGTTGCTGTTGTTGGCGTTGAATAGATCTCCTGCTCTTTGATTGGCTCTGAAACAAAACCACACGAGTAGTTCAATGTCCACAGTTAAAACCTGTAAATTACAGGACTAATGTAACTTCCTTCCTCCTGATTGGGCCGGTCACTCACCTGGCTTCACTTGGCTCCGCCTCCATGTCTGGCAGGTGGACGGTGGGCGGAGCTAACCTGGAGCTCGGGGTCCAGACGGATGGACCCACTTTGGCCATGGAGGACCTCTATCCTCTGACTTCCTGTTTGGAGAGGGAGGGAAGGGGAGGAGAGAGGGAGAGAG
>NC_048425.1:318739-328798 GCF_013103735.1 Etheostoma cragini
GGATGAGAGAGAGAGAGTAAGAGAGGGGGAAGGAGACAGAGAAAGGGAGAGAGAAAGAGAGAGAAAGATAAATGGGGGTAGAGAGGGGGAGAGACAGAGAGAGAGTAAGAGAGGGAGAGAGAGAGAGGGAAGGAGAGAGAAAGGGAGAGAGGGGGAGGATGAGAGAGAGAGTAAGAGAGAGAGAGAGAGAAAGCTTGTTCAATATAGATTATTAGTTAGTAGACGGCACAAATCAAGGGTGATGGTTCAGCAAGCAACAATGGCCGCCGCATCGACCAGAGAGACCGTGAATGTAACTATTTTCGGCTTAAGTAATTGATTTAAACGTTACGACAGCCTCGTTTTGTGGTGTCTGCAGTCCTGTGCACGTGCACTTGCAACCGTGTTCTTAATTGAAATTAATTAGCTAGTGTGCAACATGGACGCCGTTGCGTGTTATGCGTGTGTGCGTGTGTGTGTGCGTGCGTGCGTGCGTGTTATTCGTGCGTGCGTGTGTGTTACGCGTGCGTGCGTGTGTGTGTTATGCGTGTGTGTGTGCGTGCGTGCGTGCGTGTGTGCGTGCGTGCGTGCGTGCTCACCCTGCGGAGGCTCGGGTGTCGCGGCAGACTTGGTCCCCGCGCCCCGTCCGGCCCCCGGGCGCTCCCTCTCCTTCTGCAGGGGGCGCGACCTTTCACCCTGCTGGCCCTCCCGGCCCCGGCCACGCCCCCTGCCCGGCTGTCGCCACGCCGGCTCCATGGCAACCGCCTCCCGAAACTCTACAGGGGGGACAAGAGAAGAAGGGGGTGCATTGAGAGAAATGTAGATTTAGATAGATTTGTGTGAACTGATTCATAAACTGTGTGTAAATGTCTAATCTGTTTAATGTAAAACACATCTGTTGGTATTTTACACATTTAAAAGGCATTTTCCGCCTGTTTTAATGACGCACGCACGTGCATCAGTCTACGCTATGGAAGATTGTGTGTTCATTTTTTTATGGACTCTGGACACAGACCGTTGGTTTCTGGTTGTTTCTGTCACTCCCCGATGTGAGTCGAGTGCACATTTGAGTTGCGCATGCGTCACTTTGCGACAAGTAGCCTCCGAGATGCTAACAAGATGCTAACGAGAGACTTCTGTAACGTCAGCACAGTAAAAATTGACCTACTTAACCAAGTTGGTCCACTGCTAGCTTAGCTACAAGTTAGCATCAAACACAACAAAGGCTGTCAGTTGAATGGCGTTTTGAGCTAACGTTAGCATTAAACAACCATAGCTAGCTACAACGTTTCTAAAAGGATTTCCATCTTCTGTTGTTGTTTTTAATGAGAAAACTTTATCATTTCATTGATTTCACTAGTTTCAGTATGACAGTTATGCCGTAAACCGTTTAACTCTGAGCATGCGCGACTCACATCGGGCAGTTTGTCAGTCAGGATGAGCTAAATGTTGGTGTAGCAGCTAAATAACACAACACAACAGTCCTGTAAACACACACGGACACAAAGCCTCGCGCTGTGAATAATAATATATTACAACAGTTTAGCCTGACGTCATTTTTAGTCCTAAAAACCCGTTATCGAGCGTTAGCTAACGGTCAAGTTGAGTTCAAACTGTTCGGAGCCGGCTAGCTACGGTTAGCTAACTACTCAAATTAGCAGTGAAAACGAGCCGAAACAAACGTCACATCCGGTAGCAAACGTTACTAAAACTTCGATATGCACGTGAGCTGCCGTTGGTAAGAGTTTGACATTAAAAGGGAACCCGTAAAATAATTTATGGAAGTTTTCGTGACACAAACCTCAGCAGTGTGAAGAAGAAGCAGCAGTGGAGTCTGTCGCCTGGGTGTCATGCGCAGCGCCTCGCGGTGCATGCCGGTGCTTGTAGTCCTAGAAACATGCGTTTTATTGTGGGTTCTGAAGGTTTTTGCGAGTGAAGAACTACAAATCCCACCGCGCACACAAAGCTGCGCAGGCAGTGCGACGTGTCGGCGAGAGCAGATGGACGTTTCAGTCATATTTTGCACCCAAAAAACAAAAAAAAGATAATTTATTCATGTTTTTTTAGTTTTTTTTTTCTACCACTTCATGTAGACGCCGTTTGAAGCTATTTTAAGATAAAACATATTAAATATATTAAATAAAAAAATATAAGTTAAAAATATATAAAATAAGAAAATATATAATAAAATACGAATATAAATCAACAAAAAATGTAAATAATTTTCAATATTAAATACAAAAAACATGAACATAAACCAAAACATATATTAAAAGCAAACAAAAATATATACAAAAAAACATAATATATGAATATTGCATAATACAAGTAAAAACTTCCATGAATGGGTAAATAAATTAAAATGGGTTAAAGTAGCAGTCAATCTGCAGACCCAAAAGAGAAAGATTTCCAAAAGGATTTCTTGCAGATTTTCCTGAATATTTTCCACAGAATGTTTTCTGAAGATTTTTTTTTCAGAATTTTCTGAAGATTTTCTTTCAGACTTTTCTGAAGATTTTTTGCTAAATATTCCTAAGATTATTTACACATTTTTCTGAAAATGTTAGCTGAATTTTCTGAGGATTTTTAGCTGAATTTTCAGAAAATGTTAGATGAATTTTCGTAAATTTTACCGGAATTTTCTGAAGATGTTTTTGCTGAATATTTGTACGATTTTTAGCAGAATTTTTGAATAATTTTCACTGAATTTTCTGACAATGTTTTGTTGAATATTCTTAAGATTTTGTTTGCTGAATATTTGAATTTCTGAAAATTTTAGCTGAATTTTCTGAGGATTTTTAGCTAAATTTTCTGTAACTTTTAGCTAAATTTTCTGTAGATGTTTTTGCTGAATATTTGTAAGATTTGTAGCTGAATTTCTTAATTTTCTTTTATTCTTGAGATTTTTTGCATATTTTTTTGAAAATTTTAAGTGAATTTTCTGAACATTTTGGCTAAATTTACTGAAAATGTTTAGCAATATTTTCTGTAACTTTTAGCAAAATTTTCTGTAACTTATAAATATTCTTAAAATTCTTTTGCTGAATATTTGTAAGATTTGTAGCTGAATTTCTGAATATTTTTCACAGAATTTTCTTAATATCTTTTCTGAATTTTCTGAAGATTTTTTTTGTGAATCTTTAGAAGATTTTTTGCTGAATATTCTTAAGATCATTTGCACATTTTTCTGAATTTTCTTAAGATGTTTAGCTAAATTTTCTTAAGATGTTTTTGCTGAATATTTGTAAGATTTGTAGCTGAATTTCTGAAGATTTTTCACAGACTTTCCTGAAGACTTTTCTGCTGAATATTCTTAATATTTTTCACAGAAGTTTCTGACGATGTTTTGCTGAATATTCTTAAGATTTTGTTTGCTGAATATTCTAAATATCTTTTGTGAATTTTCTGAAGATTTTTTTTCGGAAATTTCTGAAGATTATTTTCGTAATTTTCTGAAGATTTTTTGCTGAATATTCTTAATATTCTTTGCTGAATATTCTGAATATTCTTTGCTGAATTTTCTGAAAATTCTTTGCTGAATTTTCTGAAAATTCTTTGCTGAATTTTCTGAAAATTCTTTGCAGATTTAGCGCAGATTTTTGCTGAATCTTTTGCACATTTTAACCAATTCAAGCAGAAAAACAGTCTGTTAAATTCCCCAGATTTTCATTTTCATTTTGGGTCACAACTGAAACCTGTGAGAAAAATAAATTTTGTTTTTATTTCTGGTTTTACTCACTACACACTTCAAATTGCACAACAAACAGATCAGAAGTAACAGTTTGTAAAGTTTATTTATGTTTTTATAAAACAGCTGTGATGTAAAAATCTGTCCAGAGCAACAGAAGTTTTTATTTAATCTAAGATTCATAATAATTACGAACGGGAAATATTTACTTACCACATGAATAACATTTTCAATAATTTAAATTAAAAATAAACATAAGATTTTACAAACTATGTGTTTTGTGCGCGGAAATCTTAACTTGTAAAGAAACTAAAGTAAATAGTAACTAAAGTAACTAGTAAATAAAGTAACTAGTAACTAAAGTAACTAGTAACTAAAGTAGAATATTTCTCTCTGAGACATAGTGGAGTAGAAGTAGAAAGTAACGTGAAAAGAAAATACTCGACTAAAGTACAAGTACCTCAACATCTGGACTAAAGTACAGTCCTGGAGTATGGGATCGGTGCAGATATTTTAGGGGGTATCGGAGGCATTTTCTTTGGTGTCGGTATAAGAACATGTCAAGTTTACACCCTACTTCTTCTTCTTCTTCTTCTTCTGTGGTGTTCTATGCCTCGGCCTCGGGCGGGGGCGGGGCCCCCGGCGGCGGTGGCGGCGGCGGGGGGCGGAGCTTCTTCTCCAGCCGGGTAACACGGTGCTTGAGTTTCCCCTGCGTGGCCTCGTGCTCGGCCAGCAGCCGGGCGTAGCGGTGCTGCAGGGCGTCCAGCTCGCCCGTCATCCGGTCCACCTTCTCCTCCATCTCTTTGGGGTCGGGGCCCTGCGCCGCCACCTGCAGGACCACAGTAACCGTGGTTACAGGCTCGCTCTCAACGGGGCCACAGACTCGGGAAAAAACTACACAACTGTTAAAAAAATGAGACAGAAATCTCGAAAAATTCGTCAAAAACTGCTGAAATCTACCGGCTCCACAGTGGTTCTGGGGAGACTACGATTGGTTATAGTATATTTGTGTATGTACTGTATGTTGTGTATTGTTGTGTGTATGTTATGTGTACAGTATATTGTGTGTTATGTGTACAGTATATATGTATACAGCATATATGATGTTATGTGTGTTGTTGTTGTGTGTATGTTGTGATGTTATGTGTGTTATTGTTGTGTGTTGTGTGTATGTTGTAATGTTATGTGTGTTATTGTTGTGTGTATGTTGTGATGTTATGTGTGTTATTGTTGTGTGCTGTGTGTATGTTGTGATGTTATGTGTGTTATTGTTGTGTGTTGTGTGTATGTTATGATGTTATGTGTGTTATTGTTGTGTGTTATGTGTATTATTGTTATGATGTGTTGTGTATTATTGTTGTGTATTATGTTTATGTTATGATGTTGTGTGTTATTGTTGTGTGTTGTGTGTGTTATTGTTGTGCGTTGTGATGTGATGTGTGTTATTGTTGTGCGTTATGATGTGATGTGTGTTATTGTTGTGTGTTGTACGTATTATTTTTGTGTGTTGTGTGTGTTATTGTTGTGCGTTGTGATGTGATGTGTGTTACTGTTGTGCGTTATGATGTGTTGTGTGTTATTGTTGTGTGTTATGTGTATTATTGTTATGATGTGTTGTGTATTATTGTTGTGTATTATGTTGATGTTATGATGTTGTGTGTTATTGTTGTGTGTTGTGATGTGATGTGTGTTATTGTTGTGCGTTATGATGTGATGTGTGTTATTGTTGTTTGTTGTGTGTATTATTTTTGTGTGTGTTATTGTTGTGCGTTGTGATGTGATGTGTGTTATTGTTGTGTGTTGTGTGTGTTATTGTTATGATGTGTTGTGTATTATTGTTGTGTATTATGTTTATGTTATTGTGTTGTGTGTTATTGTTGTGCGTTGTGATGTGATGTGTGTTATTGTTGTGCGTTATGATGTGTTGTGTGTTATTGTTGTGTGTTGTGTGTGTTATTGTTGTGCGTTGTGATGTGTTGTGTGCATTATTATTGTGTTGTGTGTACTACTGTTGTGTTACACCTCCAGGTCCAGCAGGCCGTCCTTCATGAGGATCTGCCGCCCCTTCTCCTCCAGCAGAGCCTTGGCGTCGGGGTACTCCGTCAGCGCCTGCATCAGGTCGTCTTTGGACAGGCAGAACAGGTCCGAGTAGCCGATGCTCCGGATATTCGCAGTCCGCCGGTTCCCTGCTTTACTTCCTGTTGAGCAAAACACCAAGGGCCGCTACTATAACATATAATAGTATAATAATATACAATAAAAACAACCGGATGTTCTGCATTTTCTTCTCTTTGCACAGGACCAGAGGACCATGTGGGATTAAGAAATCCCCCCCTTCCCCCCCCCCCACCCCACAGCTGCAAAGTCTCTAGCTACTCAGCTTTACTGTCTTTTACTTTATTATTGTCAACTCAGCCAAAGCGACCACGAATCACAAAGTTGTCATTTTTAACTTCAAAGGGAATGGGAGCTGGCCTCTGATTGGTTGATTGCATGTCACGCCCAGAACACACCTGTGATTAATGAAGACACCGAGGACAACCCTTCAGGACCACACTGTGAATAACACCTGTGAAATCTCCAGTTACTACTTTAGATTACACAGTAACACTACTGGATAGGACTTTACAGTAGAATGCTGTGAAGGTACATTACAACATTGTCACCATGCCAACATCACAGTAGTCTGAGTATTACTGTAGAAATCACAGTATTCTAAGTATTACTGTAGGAATCACAGTAGTCTAAGCATTACTGTAATAAATCACTATAGTACTGTAAATAGTACAGTACACTACTGTATGTTTACTTTTTTATCTTATGTTGTGTTTAATTGTTTTGTATTTTACTTGAAAACAACAAATACTATAAATGGAAGTATGGTACCTTTACTGTGAAAAAGAATTCACAGTAACTTGCTGAACAATTGTTGCAGTAAGTCACTGTAAATCAAATAAATAAATCAAATAAATGTTACTTTAAATTTGTTACAGTTCAAGCGTATTCAGACACGCCTTGAACGCCAGCCGCTTAGATCGTTAAAAAAGAGCGTGCTGTATCATTTGTTTTGTTTTGTTTTTGCTTTTTAGTCGCTTTTGTCAGACTCTTTTTTACAGTTCCCCCCCGATTTGGATGGATGTCATTTTACCCAGACTGCATGTGTGGTGCAGCCAGACCTTCCTCCAGTTTACCTTTGATAGCCAGGATGCTGATCTCTCCAAAGTAGCTTCCGTCGCTCAGGACGACAAACTGCTTGATGCCGTCGTCGGCGACAACGGCCAGTTTCCCCTCCTTGATGATGTACATCTCCCTGCCGATGTCGCCCTTCTTGCAGATGTAGTCTCCAGGGCTGTAGACCTGCGGCTGCAGCTTCAGCACCAGCTCCACCAGCAGCCCCGCCTCGCAGTCCGCAAAGATCCGGACCTGCAGCGCCACACAGGGCAAAAACATGGTTTCAATCAGAGGGGGGTTAGGGTGAGGGTAACTTTGTTTGTTTCAACATCAACAATCATTTGGTTATAAGAAAGTGACAAGAATGTTAAACAAAGCACCAAAAATGTTGAAAGAAACAACAACAAAAAATACAAAAAATTAGGAAAAGTGCCCTCTCCATGTAAATAATCACTACTTTTAGCGTGTATAGAGCAGCATATCTCCACCAGACTCCATGTAAATATTCACTACTTTTAGTGTGTATAGAGCAGCATATCTCCACCAGACTCCATGTAAATAATCACTACTTTTAGCATGTATAGAGCAGCATATCTCCACATGTAAATGGGTGAATTAAGAGTTTATTCCAACCAGACAAGAGTGGTGATTGTTGGAACAGTGGTAAGATGAACCAAGACGGATTTTGGTAGTTTTATCTAGTTTCTGTCCACTTTGAATGAAGTGTGCTTTTTACATTAATAAAAGTAGTGATTATTTACATGGAGTCTGGTGGGTTTGGTGATGGTGATTTTGGGTCAGTTTCATGGGAAACTACAATGATCTTACTCTCTAACAAAACCGTCTATCTCTGGGATCCTTTCCTTAATGTTGTCAGACACCGGAGTTACTCTGTGAGTGTGTGCAGACCTTCTTGAGCGTGTCCAGGTGGACGTTAATGGCGATCTCGGCTCTCAGTTTGTCCGGCAGATACTTCAACACCTCCCTCTCGTCCACGGCTTTCTTATTGGTCCACAGGAAGTCAAACCACTTGATCACTCGCTTCTCCAGATCCTTAGTTACCTGCAAGGACAGAGGAAAAAATATTATTATGTAAAAATACATGTTTACACACAATTAGGTGATACTGGCTGACTGACGAACCTTTCGGAAGGTCATGTACTGTTTGATGGCGTCGATGCGAGCCTGGAACGTTGCTCTGGCAGCGTTCATGTTGGTGATCATCGAACCAACGTTACCGACGATTGTAGCGAAGATCAACACGCCCACCTGGAGAAGAAAACAGCACGTCCATAAAAATATCAAAGTGTTGCACAGTGATATGTTTCTCCTGGTCTGTTCCAGACCAGAGGAACTTTGTTATATGTCATTAGTCTGATCCAGACCAGAGGAACTTTGTTATATGTCATTAGTCTGTTCCAGACCAGAGGAACTTTGTTATATTTCATTAGTCTGTTCCAGACCAGAGGAACTTTGTTATATGTCATTAGTCTGATCCAGACCAGAGGAACTTTGTTATATGTCATTAGTCTGTTCCAGACCAGAGGAACTTTGTTATATGTCATTAGTCTGATCCAGACCAGAGGAACTTTGTTATATGTCATTAGTCTGTTCCAGACCAGAGGAACTTTGCTATATTTCATTAGTCTGTTCCAGACCAGAGGAACTTTGTTATATGTCATTAGTCTGTTCCAGACCAGAGGAACTTTGTTATACTTTATTATTCCGTTTCAGACCAGAGGAACTTTGTTATATTTCATAAGTCTGATCCAGACCAGAGGAACTTTGTTATATTTCATAAGTCTGATCCAGACCCGAGGAACTTTGTTATATTTCATTAGTCTGTTCCAGACCAGAGGAACTTTGTTATATTTCATAAGTCTGTTCCAGACCAGAGGAACTTTGTTATATTTCATAAGTCTGTTCCAGACCAGAGGAACTTTGTTATATTTCATAAGTCTGTTCCAGACCAGAGGAATACCTCACAACCATCATAGTTCCTCGAGCTCCACATTGAATTGACTTTTTTTAGTTCCTAACTACTATCTACACCCACCAGGAAGTCCGTGACGACAAAGATATACTCGGAGTTCTCCAAGGGGGGCGGAGTCTCTCCAATGGTGGTGAGCGTTAGCGTGGACCAGTACATGCTGTAGGCGTACTTCCTAATCAGACGGCCAAACTCTGGATCCGACGGGTCGGGATACACAAACCTGTCGGCTCCGAAACCTGCAGGGACAAGGCGTTGGAGCACGTGAATCTAGATTGACATGCTAACACATGCTTCCAGATACTAACACATGCTAAAACATGCTATGTGGTAGCATGTGGTACAATGTGTGGCATATGTTAACATGTGTTAGCATGTGGTATTATGTGGTACAATGTGGTGGCATATGTTAACATGTGTTAGCATGTGGTAGCATGTGGTACCGTGTGACTAACACATGCTAACATATGCCACACATGGTACTGCACGTACCCACATGCTTACACATGCTAACACATGTTAACATATGCCACCACAGTGTACCATATGCTTACACATGCTAAAACATGTTTACATATGCCACACATGGTACTGCACATACCCACATGCTTACACATGCTACCACATGCTAACATGCTAGAAGTAGTATAATTGGCCGGATGCATTAAGCTCCCTGTTTCAGAAACAAGTTGGGATTTAAATTGGGAAACCCACCAATGGCCTTGGAGAAGGAGTAGTAGAGGCAGGCGTTCCAGTGGATGATGATGACGATGTACATGATGAGGTTGGAGATACGCAGAGCGTTGGGGTAGTTGGTCCTGGTCTCCGTCCGCTGGAAAAATTCCAGCATCCTGAAAGTAAGAAGGAGAAAAAATATCAACCGCGATCACATGCTAGCGTCGTGACATTAGCATTTAGCTTGAAGCTCCACTGTGCTCCAACTTTCTGTAACTTCCACGGTAACGTTCTGTATCGGAACGAGAACACAGACGTTTCTTTCATGTACCTGTTGAACCTGAACAGCTTGTTGAGGCGGATTTCTGGGTATCTGAGTCCAAAGACGAAGTACAGCAGGTCTGTGGGAACCATGGAGATCAGGTCCAGTTTGAACTGGAAGCTAACCATGTAGCGCTCGCGTAGCTTCTGCTCGTCCTTCACCAGCAAACCCTGCTCCAGATAACCTGCACACACACACATCCGTTGGTAGGTGTGTGTGTGTGTGTGTGTGTGT
>NC_048425.1:328898-330397 GCF_013103735.1 Etheostoma cragini
ACACACACACACACACACACACACACACACACACACACACACACAGTATCAAAATATGTTAATTAATTTAAGCATGTCATGATGAAGATCCCAGTTTAACCATTAAAGAACCTGAGTCAGTTCCCACATGACAAGACTCTTATTTTAAAAGGAACCAGGTCTTTAAAGTCTCAATAAAACCGGATCTGGGATCTTAACATGTGACGGCATCCCAGTGTGTGTGTGTTCAGATGTCTGCAGTGTCTCAAGCAGGAAATGACTGAGATTTGTGGAGTGTGGAGCCCCCTACTGGACACCTGCAGCCATCACACACTGACAACAGAAACTGTCCAGCTAGGATATTTCTTCCAAGTGTGGTTTACATATGCTACTCTATACATGCTAAAAGTAGTGATTATTTACATGGAGTCTGGTGGAGATATGCTGCTCTATACACACTAAAAGTAGTGATTATTTACATGGAGTCTGGTGGAGATATGCTGCTCTATAGATGCTAAAAGTAGTGATTATTTACATGGAGTCTGGTGGAGTTATGCTGCTCTATACACGCTAAAAGTAGTGAATATTTACATGGAGTCTGGTGGAGATATGCTGCTCTATACACTCTAAAAGTAGTGATTATTTACATGGAGTCTGGTGGAGATATGCTGCTCTATACACTCTAAAAGTAGTGATTATTTACATGGAGTCTGGTGGGTTTAGCAAAGGTGATTTCGGGGTTGTTTCTGGTTAAAGACAAAGGGATTTAATAAGAAATTTTAAATGCATGACAAACAACCAAGTCCATAAAGTAGATGTAATATTATTACTAATGCGTACCTGTTGGGCGTGGAGCTGGGTGGATACTCTGCTCGACACTTTGGGCTGTAGAGACAAAATCAGAGATTTTAAGTACACTTATTTAGAACTAAGTACATTTACTGCAGCGCTGTATTTAAGTCCAAATGTCGAGGTACTTGTACATACACAACTAAAACCAATAGTAAAAGAGCAGTCTCTTTTGTCAATTTTTGTCAATTTTGTAGCTTTTTTCTGAGGTTTTTTTGCCACTTTGAACATATTTACATACTTATTATAAAGTAACCATAGCAACAATACAACGGCCTACGAGTCCAGCTGAGATGATGATGTCATGAACCAGCTGGTTGGATCCTTTACACTTTCTACAACGTTTGAACACTTTAACTAAATACTCGTAACTTGTAAAGGAGTATTTTTACATTGTGGTATTAGTACTTTTACTGCCGTAGAGGATGTGAATACTTCTTCTGTGGTTCCTGTGACGGACTATAAGTGCACGGGCGTCAGAATATGGTAAATAATGTAGAAAGAGAAGAAGAGTGGCTGACCAGGGCCAGGGGTGCTGCTTCTGCCCGAAGTCTTCATCGGTGACGGAGGAGACGAGGAAGGCCGAGTCCTTGGCCCACTTCTGGATGCAGGGCAGGTGGAAGAGAGAGAAACAGCTGGAGCAGCTCCACACCTGGGGGGGGGGGGGGGGG
>NC_048425.1:330497-332108 GCF_013103735.1 Etheostoma cragini
ATATATATATATATATAGTCCTATATATAAATTAAGAAATAATAACCATATTAAATAAATATATATCTTGTATATCTATATATAATGTGTGTATAGGCAAAATCCAATTTTTACATAATTTTATATATTTAACAATAATTTCAAATAACTTCCAGTTTAAGTATTGTTACATACACAAACGTAGACAACAATAGCACATAAATGTGGAAAAAAGTGTCAAAAACAGCTGCTATCCTCTTTCCTATTAGAAGAAAAGCTGCTGGCAGCGTTCAGCTCGGAGCGGCTTTTATTTTGAAATCGACCCAGGCGACGTGGCGGAAGTGCGCCGCGTCGCGCCGCGCGGCGTTGACGTGCCGCTGGCGCTGATGGCGGTGGGGCTGGCGGAGGGTCGCAGCGCGGAGGCGGCGAACCGGAGAAAACGGAGAGAGGAGGCCCCGGCGGCGCCGAGCACCGACACACACCGACTCGCTCTCAGAAATCTCCCCGAGAAACGCGGCTGAAAGCCCGCAGAGGGACACGGAGGGGGGCGGACGGATGGATGGAGCGGTACGGCTGTCTCTGGTTGTTAGATTGCGGGGGGATCGGTCTGCAGCCTGGGTAAACACATAAACACACATGCAACGTACTGCGTCCAGCCAGGACACAGATCATCAGGTATTTTAGTCTCAATTAACGCCGTAATGTGTGTGTGTGTGTGTGTGTGTGTGTGTGGTATTTAAACGCAGTGTGTACTGTGTACACATTTTGGCCTCTGATGTCTTTTATTATCAGTAGCGGTTTCTATGTGGGGAGGCAGGGGGGTGTTGGGGGTGTTTGGGGGGGGTGTTGGGGGTGTTGGGGGGGTGATGGGGGGGTGCAGGGAGCCAGTAATATCTCACTCTCTCTCAGATTAATATTTCATTTCACAGTTTAGTTTTTTGAGTGATTTGAAATGCATCTTTTACATTTATCGCCATTTTAAATAATCGGTTTCTATGAAGAAAAAAAGCATTTCCTATGAAAAAATATAGTTTTAAATTAAAAAAATACAGTTTTATATATTGAAATGTCTTATATTTTATCCTGTTATTATTACTTCATGCATATTGTATGTATGTGTATTGTAAAAGGCGACGAGAAGGCGACTGAAAGGCAACAAAAAAGAGACAAAAACATATTACATACTACTCTCTACTGATGTCTCTCTTCTGTTGTCTCTCTACTGTTGTCTCTCTACATACTACTCTCTACTGTTGTCTCTCTACTGTTGTCTCTCTACATACTACTCTCTACCGTTGTCTCTCTACAGTTGTCTCTCTACTGTTGTCTCTTCTGTTGTCTCTCTACTGTTGTCTCTCTACATACTACTCTCTACTGTTGTCTCTCCACTGTTGTCTCTTCTGTTGTCTCTCTTCTGTTGTCTCTCCACTGTTGTCTCTCCACTGTTGTCTCTCCACTATTGTCTCTCCACTGTTGTCTCTCCACTGTTGTCTCTCTACTGTTGTCTCTCCACTGTTTTCTCTCTCTACTGTTGTCTCTTCTGTTGTCTCTCTTCTGTTGTCTCTCTACATACTACTCTCTACCGTTGTCTCTCTACATACTACTCTCTACTGTTGTCTCTTCTGTTGTCTC
>NC_048425.1:332208-333715 GCF_013103735.1 Etheostoma cragini
CTAGTTAACATTAACATAGGCACAGGCTAATAACTGCTAACTAACATGCTAGTTAACATTAACATAGGCACAGGCTAAAAACTGCTAACTAACATGCTAGTTAACATTAACATAGGCCCAGGCTAATTACTGCTAACTAACATGCTAGTTAACATTAACATAGGCCCAGGCTAATTACTGCTAACTAACATGCTAGTTAACATTAACATAGACACAGGCTAATTACTGCTAACTAACATGCTAGTTAACATTAACATAGGCCCAGGCTAATTACTGCTAACTAACATGCTAGTTAACATTAACATAGACACAGGCCAATTACTGCTAACTAACATGCTAGTTAACATTAACATAGACACAGGCCAATTACTGCTAACTAACATGCTAGTTAAAAAGCCTTTTATTCATCGTCGTGTTTCTTTAGAATAAAACAGCAGACAATTAAAGTCTTAAACGCTTCAGATGGAAAGTTATTTGCTGTCAAAGTGACGCCAAACTGAATGGGAGTCAATGGGATGCTAACGGCGGGTGATGGCTAATTAGCATGAATATGGCGCCATAGCAGCTACGCGTAGATAGTTGAGGCTAACCCCCCCCCCCCCCCCCCCCCCCCCCCACTACTTTAATCTCTTCCTGGCTGCAACAGATAACAGCTTAGTTGTGTAAAAATAATTAGAGAATAATAATTACTAATTATTCACTAATATGCAAATGAGCGCATGACATCATGAGCACCAGCGCGCTCTATAGGCCCAGAACTGCCGTCCCGTGCTCGGTGTCGACTGATTATCAGTTAAAGTCGTCATCTGCGTCGCCGCCGTGAATCGTCTCATAGCGACGTCCGGTTGGGTCGTCACCTTGTTGCCGCCGGTAACCAGGTGACACTCCCTGCTGCAGTTGTGGTTCCCGCAGGTCAAAGGTCGTCCGCAGGGCCGTTGGCAGGAGAAGCGACCCCGGCGATGACACGGCACGGGGCTGACCTGGAGACGGAGACACAGAGGACAGACGTCTTCATCACACGTCTCAGAGGACAGACGTCTGTGCTCTGAGACGTCCTGAGGACAGACGTCTTCATCACACGTCTCAGGGGACAGACGTCTTCATCACATGTCTCGGAGGACAGACGTCTTCATCACACGTCTTAGAGGACAGACGTCTGTGCTCTGAGACGTCCTGAGGACAGACGTCTTCATCACATGTCTCAGAGGACAGACGTCTTCATCACACGTCTCAGAGGACAGACATTTCTAAGGCGTCTCTAAGACGTCTGTCCTCTGAGACGTCCTGAGGACAGACGTGATGAAGGATCTGAGGACAGACGTCTTCATCACACGTCTCGGCTGGAGCGTGTGATGAATACTGAAGAGAGGAAATGGGATGAAACGCCGGAGAGGAAGACAGGGAAGGACACAGGAGACAAATAGAGGGAGAGAGAAAGAAAGAGGTACTAGAGGAAGAAAGAGAGAGGGAGAGAGAGAGATAAACTAGACAAAAAGAGAAAGGAGAA
>NC_048425.1:336315-350169 GCF_013103735.1 Etheostoma cragini
GAAGTGTGTTTTACAATGCTAAAAAAAAGTAGTAATAGTAGTAGTGATTATTCCCATGGAGTCTGGTGGAGATATGCTGCTCTAAACACGCTAAAAGTAGTGATTATTTACATGGAGTCTGGTAGAGATATGCTGCTCTAAACACGCTAAAAGTAGGGATTATTTACATGGAGTCTGGTGGGTTTGGTGATGGGGATATTGTGGTTTTAAAGTCTTTCGATTTCAAAGATTGTTTTTTTCTCCTTCAGTCACTCAAACAACATAACATGGGAAAATAGGGTTCAGGTTGAAAAAGACAACTGACCCTTTAAGTGAAGTACTTGAGTAAATGTCCTGAGTAACGCTGTGTTTGCAGGGTTCTGGCTGCTGTGGACCGTCCTCATCCTGTTCAGCTGCTGCTGTGCGTACCGACACCGCCGAGCCAAACTGAGAGTCCAGCAGCAGCAGAGACAGAGAGAGATCAGCCTGCTGGCCTACCACGGAGCCAGCTCCTACCCCTCGTCCATGCTGGACCTCAGTAAGACACCGTCTGCCTGTCTGCCTACCTGTCTGCCTACCTGTCTGCCTACCTGTGTGTGTTTGTGTGTCTGTCTGGGGTCTGGGGGGGGGGGTGTGTGGCCTTGACCAACTGCCACTTTGCTCGTGTGAAAGCCACGATGTCTCTCTCTCTCATGGGGGGGACAAATTCTCTGGGCGGGCAAAGCAGAGAAAGGGGAGGTCACCTTGCCCCTTATGACCTCATAAGGAGCGAGATCCCAGATCGGTCCATCTGAGCTTTCTTTTTTTTTTTTTTTAAACACCTTAACTTCCTGTCAGCCCTCTACCTACTAACTTCTCAAACCTCGCTCCCTTCTTGTGTTTTTAGGTTTCCTGGCGTCTCTCAAGCTGCCGTCTTATGAGGAGGTGGCGGCTCAACCCTCCACCCCTCCTCCGCCCTACAGCTCTGTGTTCACCACCCCACGTTACCCGCAGCCCCCACGCACCGCCGACCCCCACCTGCTCACGCAGCACGACCCGCTGCTGCACCGGCCGCTCAGCACCGGCCCCTCCTCCCTCAGCTCCGACAACAGGTAAACATGCTAACGCTAATGCTAACGCTAATGCAACTGCTTGCACCACGCCGCAGGGAAACAAGCAGGAGAACTTAAAAGTGCAGTTATAATTTTAGCAATTGAGGTTCAGTTCTAGTTGTTCCCGCTAATCAATGACAGCAAATTTCTTTGAAGTGAGCTGAACACTTGGATGTATACTGTTTTTAGTTGTATGGTGAAATGCACAACACAACACAACACAACACAACACAACACAACACAACTCAGTCATGGTTTCATGAATTTTAGATGAATAATGTGTGTGTGACTCACCCCTGTAGCTCCAGTTGTTCCTGTGACTCCTGCTGCCCGTCCTCTCCGTGCAGCTCCTCCCTTTCGCCACCCGTCACGTATGAGACTGATACAAGCCACGCCACCACGCCCGGCGAGGCCACGCCCCTCACTTTTGATGTCACTTTGGAAACCATCTCCGCCGCTGCAACCTGTTTAGCGGTACATGACACACGACTGGTTTCTGAGAGGATTGTCGGCACGGTGGCCGTCGACATTGGTGACGAAGACGCTAACGGAGCACAGGAACCCGATTCTGCTGATTCACCGGTTCCCAACCAGGCTGTTACCGTGGCGGTTGTTACCAGGGCGGCCTCCCCTCAGCCTCTGCCTTCTCCCGGGACAGAGGTGGCTTTTTCTGTTCTAACTACATCTCCCATGAAGCAACAGCTCGACCCAGCACCATGTGCCCCACTTGTCACCCCAATTACACTCCCTAGTCCAAATGTGGTTGAGACAACACCCCCCTCCATCCAGACGATAAGCATTGAGGATCCAGTTGCGGGCACCGATACTACCCCTGCCCCAAAAATCCCCTCAATGTCAGGCCCTCCTACCCCAACAGTTCTCACAGCTGACAGCCCTACAGAAACGCGAACACTTGATCTAACGAGAACTTTTGATGCCGCTACCCTTTCTAGTAGCCCAACCTCATTACTGTCCCCAGATGATAGAAGAACTTTGACCCTGATAACAAGCTCTGTTAGTCTCCCAACCTCAGACCCAAATCCTAGCCTTGTGCCGATCCCAGCACCTTCAACCCTTACCCAAGCTGTTGCCCCAGTACCTTCAAGTCTTATCCAAGTACCAGAACAACTACCTTCAAACATTACCCAAGCTCCTTCTCCAGCACCTTCAACCCTTACCCAAGCTCCTTCCCCAGTACCTTCAAGTCCTATCCAAGCTCCTGCCCCACTACCTTCAACCTTTACCCAAGCTCTTGCCCCAGTACCTTCAAGCGTTACCCAAGCTGTTGCCCCAGTACCTTCAAGTCTTATCCAAGTACCAGAACAGCTACCTTCAAACATTACCCAAGTTCCAGATCCAATACTAACAAACCTTGCCCAAACTCCTGTTCCAGTATCTTCAGACATTATCCAAGTTCCAGACCCAGTTGAGGTTATGGACCAAATCCTAACCCCCCTCACCCAAACTCTAGACCTAGTACCTACAAACCTTACCCTCGTGCCAAACCTACAACCTAAAATAGTCCTAGACTGTGACACTAATCTTTTTGTAACATCTGCACATTCAGACCTTATCCTTGCTACAGATGCACCTACATTAGCCCCTCGCCTGGTTCCGACCAGCCCAAGATCAGACTTGCCCCAACACCCAGGGTCTGTTGCTGGTCTTGAATCTTTTCTCGATCCAGCTACAGTACCAGCTGATTCAGGTCCTTCACTGGCCCTGTCTCAATTGTCAGAGTCAGTTGGTTCTAGATCAGGTCCACTGTCCATTCCTGCCCCAGTGCTCACATTCCCAACCAATACATCCTCCTCTTCCCCTTCCTCCTGCCCAGCCATAACCATAGACTCTGAATTTTCTTACACTTCCCCTGCAGCCCATTCTCCATCCTCGACCCCATCCCTTCCTTCTCCTTCTTCCCTCCCCACCTTTCCAGCCCTGTCTTCTACTTCCCTCCCGGCCCCAGCTTTACTCCTTGACCCCCTTAGTGCTCTGCAACAGCCCAATAAAGGTGGATCCTCCTCTGGCCATGCTTCCTCCCTTTCCCCCTCGCCTCGTGCTACTCAGTCCCCCCCGAAACAAACTCTCTTTTCCCCCTGCGTGGATATCTTTGAGCCGGGACCTCCGAGTTGGGAGGACGGAGAGGAGGAACAGGAAGAGGAGGACAATGATGATGATGAAGACGAGGACATGGGAGCAGACGAGAGCCAGTATAGACATCGGCGACTTACCGGTGACTCTGGCATCGAGGTGTGCAGGTGTCGGGTGGAGGACGAGGACGAGGAGGAAGAAGAGGAGGAGAGAAATAGGAAGGAGGATGGCCGGAGAGAAAGAGGAGGGGAGAGGGATACCAAAGGAGGAGGAAACCCTGATCTCCATGACAGCGTGGACTGCCCTGCCAGAGGTCAGGTACCCACAGGGGAAGGACTTATACTGTGCAACTCCACACCAACGCCAACGACCGAGGACAGTGGCAAAATCATCATTGCCATGGAGACCGTGTGATTGACGGAAGTTGTCGGATCAAATAATTTGTCATCCAGACAAGGGATGAAGTTAATAATGGCGGCCACCCTTGAGAGGTTTTTCTGAGATTGGTCCGTAAGCGGGGAGGTTTTGAACACACATGTTACGTCAATAATGTCGGACCGGCATCGGCGTCGGAAGTTAGGAAGAGATTCTACCGGAAGCAAAAATCATTACGACATAGTTTCTACTGTTAGTCGGGGTTTTAGTCAGATGTAGTTTGGGAAGATTCTGCATGGCGAGTGGAGACGCATTTACTCACATTGCATCCAGGGTGCAATTTAACACCTTCAACAAGACAAAACCGGTGTCAGCAGCTTGTAAAATGTCTAGAAAAACACCATGTCTACAACACCTTATCCCCATTTAGACCCAAACAGGTTTCACAGTTAACGCAGACAACGTTTAGCAATCCGCCCTTACGTAGCTACGAAGAGTTGTTAATGAGACAGTGGCTATGAACCGACTGCTAGCTTAAGTAGATCCATTCAGTACTGGTCCCAGTCAGAGTAAACAGTCTAATGAAGGAAATCTGTCTGTGGAGGTTGAGGTGACACTACTCCCCAGGGAGATCAGTGTTTTTAATCTCTTTTCCAGGCTTCACGGACAAACACTAATCTGTTGAATCAATGTCCTTCTACATGAAAACATCGGCCATGATCTTTCGAAAGGGGCTCTCCATGCATAAGTTCCTTTTTGTAACCCACCCAGTGTGTTACAAACAGGTTAAAATGTTAAGAAAAACTACAACACCTTATCCCCATTTAGACCCAAACAGGTTTTACAGTTAACGCAAAGAACATTTAGTTTTGAGGCAGTGGCTATGAACCGACCGCTAGTTAAAGTAGATCCATTCAGTTCTGGTCCCAGTCAGATTAAACAGTCTAATGAAGGAAATCTGCAATCCAATGACGTGCACGTGGTCATCATCAGAGAGGCAGAAGTGACGCTGCCTTCCTCGTGTCTGTCTGTCACCAAGAAAAGATCTTTAAATAGTATTTAGGAAAACACCTCGCTCGTCATCGGTGACGACGCAGGGTTGGAAGGGTGCCGGGGGACAAACAGGCTTTTTTTGGAAAGGATTTGACTGATGTGGGAGGATGATTGACTCTGACTGACAGAGGGAAGGCTGATTCATTCATAAGGAAGGACGAGTTGATGGAGAAGTCTGTCAGGAGAGCTGAATTAACCGAAAGAAAGACGTTCGTGGCTGATCCTGTAAGGAAGGTTTTAGGGTTGTCTGTGCGTCAGTCATCGGCGGAGGAATGCTTTTGCATAAATAGGAACAAACAATGGCCGCTTATACACAGAAACACAAGAGCACCACACAAAGAAACAGGGACACGTCATCGTTCCCGTCTTTGTCTCTTTCTCTGAATCTGAGGTCAGATACAACAAGACGCTGCAGACTCCACACAATCAGTCAAATTGGTAAAATTCACTTTGTGCATCTCTAAGACATAAATCCGTAAAATAACAGAAAGAGTCCGGCAACTCATTAGCGGGACTTTCTACCGTAGTTAAAAAACAGAATTTTTCAGTTAAATAACTGTGTCAATGTTAAAAAAATACATTACACTTTCTGTTATTATATAGTAAATTAAAAGAAGTATACCTGTGAATCAAGAACAAGGGACAATTTCTGTTAAAATTTCCAGTCATAAAACTGTTAATGTACAGATATTTCTTAGAGCGTGCATCTCCCCATTCATAGAAACGACACTTTTAACTAAAGTTCGCGTTAAATTCAAGCTGTTTTAGGGCTTTAAAGTGACAGCAACCCCAATCCGTTTATAAAGTTGGAGATTAAGCAATTTAGGAATGATTTTTATCCCGTTAATGAACAGATTGATGGACGTGTCCATATATTTTGTGACAGAAAGACATAAAGGTAGAGTACTATATTTTGTCAATGATAGAGTTACTAACATTTGTGTAGTACATGTTGGTGTATTCCCAATCACTTTAAATTAGTACAAAGCAATATTTTTCATCAGATAGAGTCTGTGTGTAAATACCCCCCCCAAACACCGTGAATACCCCCCCAAAAAAACACTGCACTGTCAGAAAGCGTTGATAGCTAAGCAATGTGTTGTCATTGTTGGGTAGACAACTAGTTAAATTCAAATTAGGTGACTATGATGTTGTAATTTAAGATATGACACATGGATGCGGCTGATTTTAACCCTCGCGTTGTCTTTCTGTTCCAAATTTTAGTTTTTCTGAGTCAAAACTTTAGTCAAAAAGTTAATTTTGGTCGATAAACCCCATTTATAGGAAATTATACCTAATGTTTGAGTTAGAAAAGCAGAAATTGGGAATTATTTAGACTAAAATTAAAGGAATGGATGTTGATGATAATCACAGACTGGAATATGTCAACTTTTACTCAATACTATTTCAAAAACACTTCCATTTGTTTTACAATGCTATCAAATTGAATAAGACGCCCCACAATTAATGAAAGTAGAGATTTGTACTTGGCAAAGAGCGTTGGGTGGAATCAATCATGTTATTTTGGGGAATTAAAAAGAACATTGATATAGGAAAACATGGGGACAACAGTAGGAAAACATTGGGACAACATGAGGACAACAAAAGGACAACATAAGGACAACATGAGGGCAACATGAGGTCAACATAAGGATAAGATGAGGACAAGATGAGGGCGACATGAGGGCAACATGAGGGCAACATGAGGACAATATGAAGACAACATGAGGACAACATGAGGACAACATGAGGGCAACATGAGGACAACATGAGGGCAACATGAGGGCGACATGAGGGCAACATGAGGGCAACATGAGGTCAACATGAGGGCAACATGAAGACAACATGAGGACAACATGAGGACAACATGAGGGCCTGTGTCCATGCTGCATTACAACACAGACTTTACACACTTCACTACACATTCGTTAAATAGATGATGGGTATAACTTTGCCAGTTTACCTGCACCGATGACATATGACATAAGCAATGTCCTGCTGTCCATGGAAAGGACGTGACTTTGACAATGACAGCAACAGAGCCGACAGTTTCCAGCTGGATGTATTCCAGACGTCTTGGTAGTCAGTTTGGAAACAAACGTGCACAAGCTTGGACTCACACATCGATGAATAACATTGATCCAATATTTGTTTTTTAAAACCTTCTGTAGCTACACTCAGATATAAGAATCTGTTTTTTGAGCCGATGTGGACTCAAGCAGACACCTTGTTCAATTGAATCCAGGCCAAATTTGCGCCTGTGGACCGTAAAAGGTGTATGAGATTATAGAGACTTGAAGGACCACCTCAAGGAAGCTTGAGGGACCACCATGAGGACACTTAAGGGACCACCTTTAGGAAGCTCCGTAGACCCCCTCAAGTAAGCTCGAGGGACCACCATGAGCAAGCTCGGGGGACAACCTTGAGGAAGTGTTAGGGACCACTTCGAGGAAGTTCTAAGGACAACCCCCAGGAAGCTCTGGGGACCACCTTGAGGAAGCTCAAAAGACCACCTTGAGGAAGCTCAAAAGACCACCTCAAGGAAGCTCGGAGGACCACCTTGAGGAAGCTCGAGGGCGATGCCAAGCCGTTGATATTGTGGTTGATGGTGTTTTTTGTTTACCTGAACTAATAAGGTTATATATCTCCATGGTTACAGAGTGCCATTTCTACCTGACAACTGTTACTACTTAGCATTAGATAGAGCAGCTCTTGCTCTGTGTGGGTGTGGACATTCGAACCAGAGTGACTGGGAAAATGTGTCAAATCTGTTCCTCTGTTGCAGCTCAGGTTCCCAACGGCTCTGCAGCTCTGAGATCAGCCTCGTAGAAGGGAAACAAGCGGGTTCTGGTGAGATATCTAACGCCAGTTCCTTCAAGATAGATTTATCTAAATATACGATCTGACATGGGGGGTTGATGTCAGGGCTTGGGGCGATCTACCCGACACTGGGCTGATGTCGGGGCTCGGGGTCATCTCCCTGACACAGGGCTGATGTCGGGGCTCGGGGTCATCTCCCTGACATGGGGCTGATGTCGGGGCTCGGGGTCATCTCCCTGACATGGGGCTGATGTCGGGGCTCGGGGTCATCTCCCTGACATGGGGCTGATGTCGGGGCTCGGGGTCATCTCCCTGACATGGGGCTGATGTCGGGGCTCGGGGTCATCTCCCTGACATGGGGCTGATGTCATCTCCCTGACATGGGGCTGATGTCGGGGCTCGGGGTCATCTCCCTGGCATGGGGCTGATGTCGGGGCTCGGGGCGATCCCCCTGACACGGGGCAGGTCTTACGTTGGGAACCCGGTGTCGCTGCCCGATGTGAGTCGAATGCAGATTTGAGTCACTTATGCTCAGATTACCGTTTTACGACATTACTGTTACATGAATTTGTGAAATCCATGAAATAATAAACCTCTCTCATAACAAACTCACATCGGGGAGGGACAACCTGTCTTCAAGTTTTTCATCAAATGTTAATCGACGGAAACTTTCAAAGATATTCCTCACTGATAGAAAGAGTTTCACACTCTCGACTGGATTCACATTGACAAGTCAGATTTAGTTTTAACAAAACAAAGAAAAAACTCAAGAAGAGTCCGAAGAAATTCCTGAATCTCGTCGCCTCTCCAGTTGTAGATAAGGCTTGGCGCCTTTGTGTAAATCGCCCTCCATCTTATTCTTCACCCACGGATGTTTGTGTTCTTCCAGTTTAAATAGACCAGATTTTCTTGTGGTGTGAGCTGGTTTCCTCTAATTTGAAAATGCAAATATAAAAGCTGATGCAAAGCTCAGACGCAAGGCGCTTTAAAGGCCCCGTGGCATGAAAATGTCATTTTTAGGTTTTTTAACCATGAGAGTGAACCCCCGGCTGCTTGAGATATCGGCACGTTAGACCACCGATCCTGATTGAAATGTGAACCCAGTCAAAGTCTGACACAACTCTGGATTTTGGCCTCGTTAACTGTTTCCCGCTTTGGTTCTTTGATTGACTTTCCCTTGTTCCGTGAGCAGATTGTGATGTTTGACAGAACTGTTTCTTGTCTGTTTCCTCCGTCTGAAGAATGTTTTTACCTTGTTATCGCTTCTCTTCTGTCCTTCCTGTTTGCATGAGCTTTCTGTCGGAGGAGTTGAAGGGAAGCGGAGAAGTGATTAGTCTTTAAAACCCGTTAATATTATGATGATAAAAATGCTAATTATTAGTAATACTAAATGAATAGTGAGTGTGTATGTGTGGATGTGTGTGTGTGACCTAACTAAACCAGCCTGTTCTAAAAGTGTGTGTATACTGAATAAAAACAGTCAAATCTGCCACGTGTCTGTCTCCCTTCGTACAGCAGAATCCACATTCATCTACCAAAGGGGGGTCCAACCTAGGGTGCATTAGGAAGGATTGTAAAGTTTAAGGATCTAGTCAAAGCATTCGGGAGAAAGAATGCATGTGCAAAAGCAGTGATTGGCACGCAGTTAGACACCCCCCCCCCCCACACACACACACACACACACACACACACACCTCTCACGAAGCCACCCATGACCCTGATGGTGGTGGTACAGGAAGCGGTGTTTTTTTTGCAGATCCCACTACAGGCTGTAGGTGGCGCCTGTGGATTCCGACCTGCTTCATGTAGTTCTAGTAGAACATCGGGTCAGTTTCAGTAGATACAACAGAAAGTTAGTTTTATATGTCTAACCTACTGCACCTTTAATGTCACTAAGGGTAAGACTGAAAAATAGAATTGAGGGTCAGACCTGTATAGTTTATTGTTTTTATTTAATCAAAAAATAACACATTTTTGACTGTCTCGTGTCTCATTTTCCCTTACAGTTTGGTTAGGGGTTGGGTTGATTTGGGTTGGGTTTGGGGTTGGTTGGTTGGGTAGGGGTTGTGGGTGGTTGGTTTGGGCTTTGTTGGGTTGGGTTGGGTTAGGTGGGGTATGTTGGGGTATGGGGTTGGGTTGGGATTGGGTTGGGGTTGGGTTAGGGTGGGGTTTGGGTTGAACAAAGTACAAACATTAAAAAAGGGACAAAAACATAAGAAAAAGTTTTTAAAAATTGATTTAAGAAGAAACAATACAAGTGTTGATTTTCAAATTTGGGCGGGAAGACAACACAAGGGTTAAGGACTACCACCCCCGTCTGAAGTAGCCTCCCCGGCCTCCCAGCCCGCCCTCGGAGTGACGACCACCTGATACGGTAACGGCTGCAGGACGACGCCCAGCCGCCCCTGCAGGTTGGGGGGGGGAGTCCCGTGTGGCTGCGTGAAGCTCATTCGCTGCAGCAGCGAGGACAGGAAGAGGAAGAGCTCCAGCCGCGCCAATGATTCGCCGACGCAGACCCGAGGCCCCGCCCCGAACGGCAGGAAGCAGGGGGGCGTGACCCGCTGGCCACGGTCGTCTAGGAAACGATCTGGAGAGAGGCGGGAAGACAGGGAGGGGGATGTTCAGGTGCAGTTTATTAATGTTTGTGTGTGTATGTGTTTGTGTGCTTGTATCTATGTGTGCATGCATCTAATGTGTGTGTGGGTGTATGTATGTCTGTGTGTATCTTCGAGTGTGTGTGTGTGTGTGGATATGTGTGTGTGCATCTATGAGTGTGCTTGTGTGTGTGTGTGTGTGTGCGTGTATCTAGGTGTGTGTATGAGTGTGTATGTATTTGTATCTATGTCTGTGCGTGTGTGTGTATGTGTGCATCTATGTCTGTGCGTGAGTGCATGTATGTGTGTGTGTATTTATGTCTGTGCGTGTGTGACTGTGTGTGTGTGTGTGTTACCTGGGTTGAAGAGGTCGGGTTTGTCCCAGTGTTGGGGGTCGTGGTGAATCGACCACATGTTAACCAAAACCCGAGTCCCACGGCAGACTGCGTGACCGCCGATGCTACAAGACAGAGTAGTACTGCCAATAATTATGGGTTGGTTGGGTTGACGTTGGTTGGGGTTGGGGTATGTTGGTGTTGAGGTTGGGCTTTGGTTGAAGTTAGGGTTGGGGTTGTGTTGGGTTAGGTCGGGTGGGGTTGGGTTGGGGGTCCTTGTCCTACAGCGTAGCCTACCTGGTGTCGGTCCTGGCGATGTGCGGGATCAGCACGGGGCTGACCGGGCGGATCCTCATCCCCTCGTTGATGACACAGTCCAGGTAAGGCAGCCGGCTGCGGTCCGACGCGCAAACAGCTCGCTCTCCGCCCACGTGCTCATCTAACTCCTTCTGCACGCGGTGCTGGACCTGCAGGGGGGACGGGTGGAGAACCGAGGGTTTATTACAATGTCTGGAATAAGGTTTGACAATGAAGTAAAGAAGCATGGGCTGCACGTCACGTCTCACTGTAGAAAGTGCTGTTTTTCCTACAAAAGACCTGAGGGAAGGAGACAGACTGTTATAAAGACCTGGGGGACAGGGACAGACTGTTATAAAGACCCAAGGGACAGAGAAAGACTGTAACAAAGACCTGAGGGACGGAGACAGACTGTTATAAAGACCTGAGGGACAGAGACAGACTGTTGTAAAGCCCTGAGGGACAGTGACAGTTTGCCCCGTCCCAATAAAAGATCTTGTACCTCGGGGTGATGCACCAGGTAGGCGAGGATCCACAGCAGCGTGGTGGACGTTGTCTCCACGCCGGCTCCGAACGCCTCGGCGGCCGTCATGAGGACGTGGTCGTCTGTGATCGTCTCTTTAGACCCGGAGGCCGTCTGACTCGGTGCGCTGTCCGTCTTTCCCTTCAGCAAAGCGTCCAGCAGATCCCGGGGGTCCCCGTCACTCAGAGACGCCTGAAGACGGAGTTCATCACACAAAGAGGTTTTAGGTTTTCACAAGAACATTTTTACTCATTCGGAGATTTTCTTTGAGCCCAAAAGTTCCAAAAAATATATTTTTTTATCTTAACCCTCATGTTGTCCTCATGTTATCCTCATGTTGTCCTCATGTTGTCCCCATGTTGTCCTCATGTTGTCCTCATGTTGTCCTCATGTTGTCCTATATCAGTGTTCTTTTTAATTCCGCAAAATAACATGATTGAGTCCACGCAACGCTCTTTGCCAGGTACAAATCTCTAGTCTCATTAATTTTTGGGGGTCTTATTCAATTTTATAGCATTGTAAAACAAATGGAAGTGTTTTTGAAATAGTATTGAGTAAAAGTTGACATATTCCAGTCTGTGATTATCATCAACATCCATTCCTTTAATTTTAGTCTCAATAATTCCTAATTTCTGCTTTTCTAACTCAAACATTAGGTATAATTTCCTCTAAACGAGTACTATTGACCATAAATCCAAAATATAACTGTAAAACTATAGTTAATAAGTTAGTGTTACATAGTGTTAAATGTCAAAAAAAGTGACAAACATTTAAAAAAAGCATCAAATTTGTTGAAAAAAGGGCCAAAAACATTAGAAAAAGTTAAAAACATTGACAAAAGCGTCAACAAAAGTCTTGATTTTTGATTTTGACGGGAAGACAACACAAGGGTTAATCAGCATCTACTGTAATTCCTATTTGGGACGTAACAGACTTCTTGGGGGCTCGTCCGGGACCGAAAAATCAATTATTTTCTTCGATGTCCACACGGGACGTTACCTTGTGCTCGTCCAGTTTCCGAGACAGCAGTCGATCTCTGATGGTGATACAGTCTTTTAGTTTACGGAGACTCTTGTTAGGAAACACCTGAGGGACAGTGACAGACTGTTATAAAGACCTGAGAGACAAAGACAGAATGTTATAAAGACCTAAGGGACAGAGACAGACTGTTATAAAGACCTGAGACAGAGACAGACTGTCATAAAGACATGAGGGAAAGAGACAGACTGTTATAAAGACCCAATGGACAGAGACAGACTGTTATAAAGACATGAGGGACAGAGACAGACTGTTATAAAGACCCAATGGACAGAGACAGACTGTCATAAAGAACCGAGGGACAGAGACAGACTGTTATAAAGACATGAGGGACAGAGACAGACTGTTATAAAGACCCAAGGTACAGAGACAGACTGTTATAAGGATCTGAGACAGAGAAAGACTGTTATAAAGACCTGATGGACAGAGAAGTGCTGTTATAAAAACCTGAGAGACAGAGAGAGACTGTTACAGAGACCCGAGGGATAGAGACAGACTGTTATAAAAACCTGAGACAGAGACAGACTGTTATAGAGACCCAAGGGACAGAGACAGATGTACCTTCATCCAGGGGTAAATGTCCACCAGTCCTCCCCTGGCGATCGTCTGCACGATGCCGTTGTTGTATTGCATCACTTCCTGTAGCTCGGCGTCCCCGGGGCCGTAGGTGGCGCTGAACACCAGCGTGCACACAACGTTGGTGACGGCGCGGGTAACCGCGGGAGACGGGTCTAAGCTACGCCGCCCGCCGGACAACAGCTCGGCACACAGACCGTCCACCGCGGACAGAACTGGACACAGAGAGACATCGTTCCAGCATCAATCTGATATCTAGGTTGCTAGTATCGAGTGTAGTAACATATAGCTGCCACTAGATGGCTGTAGCTACGCTGGATGTAACACGGGTCTGAGTCGCGCATGCGTCACTTTGCGACAAATAGCCTATAAGATGCTAACGTGATGTCTAACAAGAGACTTCTGTAACGTCTGAAGTAGCCAGCCATGTCCCAACTGGTACCTGAACACATCATACAGCCGACGTCCCAACTGGTACCTGAACACATCACACAGCCACTGTCCAAAAAAGTTACCTAAACACATCACACAGCCATTGTCCCGACAGGTACCTGAACACATCATACAGCCAACGTCCCAACTGGTACCTGAACACATCACACAGCCACTGTCCCAAAAAGTTACCTGAACACATCACACAGCCATTGTCCCGACAGGTACCTGAACACATCACACAGCCAACGTTTGTGGCCAGTGGCGCCATTTTAATGCTACGAAGCCATCACCTGCCGTTAGCATCCCATTGACTCCCATTCATTTTGGTTATGGTATGCGTCAGTTTTATTAGAGGAATTACGGTACGCTCGTGATTCCTGGGATAATTGGCGAGCGGTCTGCCTGGACGCTCTCACTGTGGAAGACGTTGAAGACATTTGGATAATTGGGATTCTGTTGGTGGGACTCCTGATCGTCGGCCTTGGGGTCTCGCTGACCTATCGTAAAATTGGTAAGAATGCCGCCAGCAGATTTACCCACCAGCTGTCTGGGGAACTTAAAGAGTGCCTACATGGAGTGGTTGAGAGGATGAAGGTTTTACATCTAAGGGCCGACCAGTCCTGTGAACTGTCTCGCAACATCTCAGA
>NC_048425.1:350269-355571 GCF_013103735.1 Etheostoma cragini
TGCATCCCTACACTCCTCCTCCCTGCATCCCTACACTCCTCCACCCTCCATCCCTACACTCCTCCACCCTCCATCCCTACACTCCTCCTCCCTGCATCCCTGCGCTCCTCCTCCCTGCATCCCTGCATTCATCCACCCTACACTCCTCCTCCCTGCATCCCTGCGCTCCTCCACCCGCACCAACCCTGCTGCTGCTGCTGCTGCTTGTGTAATCTCTCCGGTTGCCGCAGTGAAGAGAAGGAAACCCTCTCTCCGCTCCGGTCTACGTCGCTCTGCCGCCGGTCCTTTTATGGCGCGGGGATCCCCGCCCGTCACAGCCGGATGCAGCCCATGTTTGGGCTGCTACGAAAGCCAGCGGCGGGGGGGAATCCCTCGGCCAATGAGGGGCAGCACGGGAGTTACCTAGGAGACGGAGAGTATAAAAGGGGCAGCGCGCGGAGAAGGAGCCCAGCATCTCCAGCATCACCGAGCAGGACACACACACACACACACAGCTCCCGCTGGGGAAACAGGATTAACAAGAACCGGATTTCTTCTTTTTATTGAACCCCTGAAAGCAGCAGATAAATCTGTTTTTGGATTTCCTTCACTCGCTTCGGCACAGAATAAACACAACGGTGAAGACGATGCTTCTGGAGCGTGGGGACAGCTTCATGTCGGAGTTCGAGGACGCGTGCAGCGCCTGGGTGGACAGCGTGGGGTCCAGCCCCAGCGACGGAGCCGAGTCTGACGTGGGGTCTCCCTTCTGCCAAGGTACGTGTGTCTGAGGGTGTGTGTGTCTGTGTGTGTGAGGGTGTGTGTGTGTGTGTGTGTGTGTGTGAGAGATTAACAGATTCAGAGCTGCAAAGATCAGTCAGTAACTATTTTGATAATCAGGTAATTTTTCATGCAAAAACAAAATGGCAAAAGAAAAGGCAGTTTTATATACACACATATATTTATTTATGTATATATGAAGACGGTTGACCACACTATAGAATATAAAAGATATCAGCTGGGACTTACAGGACCCAGGATGTACATTTTGATCTATTTTGATGACATTTCTTGAAAAAAACCCATTGTAATCCATCAGTCGAGAAGATAAGGGAGCGACAGCTGCAGCCCAAAGCACATCGATCAGAGTGACTAATATTTAATATATTTATAATATATTTGGTGTATTCCCGGGTCAGACTGGGCTCAGTCTGCTGCAGCAGGTGCATTCCTGAAAACTGCTCCGCTCGTGGGGGCATTTCTCATCATACATGTGGCTCAAAGCTAAAGGCTGTAATCAATAACTGCCTCTCTGTATTGATTCTACCGGCTCAGATTAGAAGGGTTCAGTCTGGTTTCTGTTAAATGACGAAATGCAGAACTCAGACTGTTTCAGATGAAGAGTGTTTATGGTTTTATTACATATTCTTCAGGATGTGATCCATAGCGCTGCAGCTGCTTGCTGCAGAAGCCTCTTCCATTGATTTCCAGTGTGTGGGCTGCTGACGAGATGTTATGCAATGACATTAACGCCCCCTCCTCCCTCCTCCCTCCTCCCTCCCTTCCTCTCTCTCTCCTCAGTCTTCTCTCCGGGAACAGACGCCTCTGACTCAGATTTCTTCTCCGACTTCAGCGACTGCTCCTCGGACACTCTCTCCCCCTCCCTCGGCTACGCAGGTGGCTTCTTCCCCTCCGAGCCCGAGGCGGTGTCGGCGGTGTCGGGGGTGTCGGGGGTGGCGGGGGTGGCGGAGCTGAGCAGCACGGCGGACGCCATCCTCAACATGATCACCGAGATCGTGGGCATCTGCACCGAGATGGAGCAGCAGAGCGAGTCCTCCGGGTCCTCCTTAGCCTCCTCGCTCCAGCTCCTCGCTCCCAGCGCCGATCCGATCCTCCCTCCTCTCGCTCTCGCTCAGCCCCCGCCTCCCGCCTCAGTCCCCCCCACCCACCTCCACCCCATCGTGGTGAAAAGCGAGTTCCCCGTGAGCTCCAGCTGCGGCTCCGGGTGTGGACACTCGGCGCCGACCGGGAACGAGAACGCCGCCGGCGACGCTCTCCCGCTGGCGGACGTGTCGGATTTCATTGACTCTCTGCTGGGCGGCGACGCCAACGCCAACGGCCTGGGCGAGGTGAAGCAGGAGCCCCTGGGGCTCGAGGACTGGCTGAAAAGCTTGGCGGGGGGGGACCCCGGCAGCTACGTCATTGGTTGGCCGACGTCTAACGTGAAGACGGAGCTGGCGCAGAGCTTCTCCCCCTCGCCGCTCTCCTTCCCCTCCACCCTGGACGCTCACCTCCTGTCGACGCTCCTCCAGGGCGCGTTCCCCATCAACCTCGCGCCCGGAGGAGCCCCCAAAGCGTCGCGGGGCGGCGGCCGGCGAGCCCCCGCCAAGAGCACCGGGCTCAAAGCGAAGCCCTTCCCGTGCTCGGTGCAGGGCTGCGAGCGCCGCTTCTCGCGCTCCGACGAGCTCAACAGGCACGTGCGCATCCACACGGGCCAGAAGCCGTTCCAGTGCGCCGTGTGCTCGCGCAGCTTCAGCCGCAGCGACCACCTGACCACGCACACGCGCACGCACACCGGCGAGAAGCCCTTCTCCTGCGACGTGTGCGGGAAGCGCTTCGCGCGCAGCGACGAGAGGAAGAGGCACGGACGCGTGCACGTGAAGCAGCAGCTGCGAGCGCAGATGATGGCCGCCTACTCGCTGGCTCTGAACGCGCCCGCAGGAGTGTAAAGAAAACCTCTCTTGTGTTTTGGAGTTAATTGAAAAAAGCTTCCTGGTTTAACGCATCAGACGAGAGACGTTCCCATGTGACGTCACAATGATGGCCGTTCGGTTCAGAGGACTTTATCGTCTAGATTCTGGCTTCTTCTAGCGGCTCGTGCGTGAGAGTTCATGTCCACTGTCGGAGGATAAAGACGGGAAGTGGATCAAAGGACTCGCTGACAGCGTTCAGGTCTGATCCATCGAGGTGCTCTGGACTTTAAAATGCTGCTGGACTTTAGTATGTTTCACCCTGGATTCAGTTTTTCCCATGTTTTGCTGATTGTTTTTGTCAAAGTGCCAAACGGTCCTGACTCCAGTTATGAAAAAACGTAATTTTATCATCGTAAAACACACCTAAATTCAAAGTCCACTGTTCCAACAATCTAAACTCTTAATTCACCCATTTACATGTGGAGATATGCTCTATACACGCTAAAAGTAGTGATTATTTACATGGAGTCTGGTGGAGATTTACTCACTTCCTCTTTAACTAAAAGCTCTATCTCTGTAGGGATCCATCCCATAATGTTGTCAGACACCTAGAATAATAACCTGAGTCTGTGAGCAGCAACAACAACTTTTAGTAGACGGACATTGACGGAAATTCAAAGATTTTTGTTCCCATCGGTCGCTTGGACACAAAACATGGGAAACAGGGTCCAGGGAGGTGAAGTTAAAGGCTGTTTATAAGAAGCTGAACTGACTGTGGGTGACCTTTAAAGGAGCAGTCCGTCTAACGGAGAGGAAAGGGTTTCCTGTACAATATTTCCTGCATGAGGACGTGAAGAAAGTGAAAATGTCAGAATGTCGTGATTCCTGTTTCGACTCAAATATTTTTATGTATTTATATATTTGACATCGCCCGAGGAGTTATATGTTTGTAACACATCTCTATTTTTCTACGTTTGTCTACTCTACCTCTTCATGGTTTTACAAAAACAGAGAGAACGTGTATATATTTAAAAAAAAAAACAATAACAACAACAACAACAAGAACAGAAGCCAGATTTCTATGGCGGGTAAAATGTGCAATTATGTCACTTTTCTACGAAAACGATTGTAAAATCCGAATGAACTTTGTTCTATAACTTTCATTCTGATGATATTGCAGTGCGGGTTAATTACGCTCACGGTGTTGGTACAAAGCACTGATGCATTGTGGGATATGTGTCCTGGTTCCTCTGTGTCTCGGCGCCAGCCGGGCTCTCAGTAAGCACACGTGGTTGTGCGAGTTTCTACGTGTCCTCGTCCTGCATGGAGGCTGCTGCTGTCAATAAAGAAACGTCACAGCAACACGGGGGTCTGTCTGTTCCTCACAGAAACATCTGGATCGCACATCTGCATCGCACAAAGATCTGCATCACACACACATCTGCATCACACCGACATGAGACCAACATCTGCATCACGCCGACCAACATCTGCATCACTCAAAGAACTGCATCACACACACATTTGCATCACACCAACGTCTGCATCACACACACATGAGACCAACATCTGCATCACGCCGACATCTGCATCACACCAACCAACATCTGCATCTTACCAACATCTGCATCACGCCGACCAACATCTGCATCACTCAAAGATCTGCATCACACACACATTTGCATCACACCAACATCTGCATCACACCGACATGAGACCAACATCTGCATCACGCCGACATCTGCATCACACCAACCAACATCTGCATCTTACCAACATCTGCATCACGCCGACATCTGCATCACACCAACCAACATCTGCATCTTACCAACATCTGCATCACACCAACCAACATCTGCATCACACCGACATCTGCATCACACCAACCAACATCTGCATCTTACCAACATCTGCATCACACCAACCAACATCTGCATCTTACCAACATCTGCATCACACCAACATCTGCATCATCATCTCTATCCTAATAAATAGTTTTTGGACAATGGAGCTCTACGAACACACAGACGGAGACATATGCACGCACACACACACACACAAGCATGCATGCACGCACACACACACAGAGATGCACAGGCACGCACACACATATAAACACACACAAATGAACACACACAGAGAGACACACACATATAGACACACACAAATAGACAAACGCGCACGCAAACATACAAGCAAACAAACAGGGAAACACCCACACAGACGCACACACACACACACACACACACACGCACGTTCCATTCAACAGGCTGCTGTTGCCAGGCAACAGATGTTCCCGTCAGCGGTTCATGCTGCGGAAACAGAAACACTGTGTTCGATAAAGGTCGAGTTGCCATGGCAACAGCAGCTCCTAAAAAAAGATTTCAACAAGTTTCTTTCTTCTTTAATCTTTAATATCCGCGTGGATCATAACAGGCGGTCGCTGCTCCTTCATCAGACAGAAAAGGTTGTCATGGCAGCGGATTTATCCACAGGGGGACAGTGTGTGTGTGTGTGTGTGTGTGCGTGTCTTTGATTGTGTGTGCGTTTGTGTTTGTGTGTAAGTGTTTCTGTGTCTATGTGTGTGTGTATGTGTGTGTGTGTGTGTGTGTGTTTGCGTGTGCGTGTGAGTA
>NC_048425.1:355671-358911 GCF_013103735.1 Etheostoma cragini
CACAGACACAGACACAGACACACACACACACACACACACACACACACATACAGACAGACAGACAGACTGACACACACAAACACACACACACACACACACACATACATACAGACACACACACACACACGCACACACACACATACACAACCCCCCTGACAAAAATGTTGAAAAGTGCCATTAAACATCACAAAAAACATCAGCAAAGGTGCAATAAAAAGCACCAAAACCATTTAATGTGTTGAAGAAGGAACCAAAAATGTTATTAAAATAGTTTCTGATTAAATGAATCCTTGCAGCTCTGACCCTGTTCTCCAGTTGGTCTCTCTTTCTCTTCCTGCAGCATGTCTTCCTCCTCTTCCTCCCCCTCTTCCTCCTCTTCCTCCCCTTCCTCCCTGGAGCTGCCCTACTTCTGTCCTCGCTGCGGGGACCAGCTCCGCTTCTCGTCTGTCCCGGAGCTCCGGGTCCACCTGGTCAGCCGACACACCTACGAGACGCTGCTGCTGCTGTCACAGGTACCCAGGGAGGGAGGAGGGAGGGAGGGAGGGAGGGAGGGAGGGATGGATGGAGGGAGGGATGGAGGGATGGACTGGTGGGTGGATGGATAGCTGGATGGATAAATGGAGAGATGGATGCTGGATGGACTGGTGGGTGGATGGGTGGGTGGATGATGGATGGATGGAGAGATGGATGGAGGGAGGCAGGAGGAATGGATGGTTGGAGGGATGGATTGATGGATGGGTGGATGGAGAGATGGATGGAGGGAGGGAGGGAGAGAGGGAGGGAGGGAGGGAGGGAGGGATGGATGGACTGGTGGGTGGATGGATAGTTGGATGGATAAATGGAGAGATGGATGCTGGATGGATGGGTGGGTGGAGGATGGATGGATGCTGGATGGATGGGTGGGTGGATGATGGATGGATGACTTTTTCTTTAAAATTTTCAGACTTTACATTATTATTTTTCTGAATATAAAAAATAAGCAAATTTGATCACAAAAAAATTCAGATTTTTTTTTCCAGAGAAAAATATTCAACCTTTTTTGAAAAACTTGAAAAAAAAATATTTTTGTAAAAAATCAACTGTTTAACAGATGTTTGTTTTTTTAATTGAATTTGTTTCAACAATTTTGATTGATTTTTCAAAAAAAGTTAAAAAAAAAAATGTTCAAAATTTGTTTGTTTTGTAAAAAATGTTGTTGTTGAAAATGTAGAATTTTTTAAACAACAAAAAATTAACTTTTTTTAAACAAATTTTACAAAACAAACAAACTTTGAACATTTTTTTTAAAACTTTTTTTTGAAAAATCAATCAAAATTGTTGAAACAAATTCAATAAATAAAAAAAACAGCTGTTTCTTGATGCCCTATTAGAGCCAATTAGAAGCTCTCTGTGTGTTTTGTGTCATGTTTCAGGCTCGGGTTAGGAGCTCCAGGCCCGGTGTTCTCCTCCCACTCCCCGGCCCGACTATATCCCAAAAACAGAGCTCGTCCGTGGGCATGGAGGCGCCCGGCCTGCCCCTCCCCCTGGGCCGCCTGGAGCTCGTCTCGTCGTCCGTCTCCGTCCAACTCCTCGGGGAGATGTTCGGCCCTTTGGACCGCGCCCTCCCTCCGCAGGACCCCTGCACCGCTCTGGCCCTGCCCGGCTCCCTGGAGCCTTTCCTGGGGAAGAAACTCGGCGAGGTGGGGGTCCAGTTGGGGCTGGCCATCGGGATCGGGCTGGAGGAGAGGCTGGGGCTCGGCCTGGACCGCAAGCTCGCCCGCACCTTCGCCGAGGTGGAGGAGCGGGTGAACCGCCGCGTGGGTCGCCTGAAGGTCAAATACGTTCGTTATACTTCTACACTTCTTCACTTCTTCCTACGCGCCATAGAAACACTTCTTCTTCTACTCCTTAACATGCATGTAAATCAAGGACATTCGTAATGAGACAAAATAAATATTTCTTTTAGTGAATTAAAATTCGTCACCAGACGCCTCCCGATGCTCACGCCACGATGCGATATTATTGGGATTTTAAACATATTGCAATATTCTGGTATATATTGAAATTAATAGCCATTTTTTCACAACTTCAAATTTTTGCCAATTTCAAACGACATCTGTTTCATCTAAAAAGAAACATTTCTCTGTTTGTTCATCTCCCTTCAATGTTATCGCTGCAAAATGTGACAAATATATATAATATATATAATATATAATATAGAAATTCATATCAAATCAAATACATATAATATAAGGTCCCATTTTTGTAATTCGTAATGAAATTAAGAATTTCAGTTTTATCCCTTTCTCTTTTTTAACCTTGTTTTTTCTCCTTTTAAACCTTGTTTTTTCTCTTTTTTAAAACCTTATTTTTCTCTTTTTAACCTTGTTTTTTCTCTTTTTAAACCTTTTTTTCTCTTTTTAAAACTTGTTTTTCTCTTTTTTAACCTTGTTTTTTCTCTTTTTTAATCCTTATTTTTCTCTTTTTTAACCTTGTTTTTTCTCTTTTTAAACCCTTTTTTTCTCTTTTTAAAACTTGTTTTTCTCTTTTTTAACCTTGTTTTTTCTCTTTTTTAATCCTTATTTTTCTCTTTTTTAACCTTTTTTTTTCTCTTTTTAAACCCTTTTTTTTCTCTTTTTAAAACTTGTTTTTCTCTTTTTTAACCTTGTTTTTTCTCTTTTTTAACCTTGTTTTTTCTCTTTTTTAACCTTGTTTTTTCTCTTTTTTAACCTTGTTTTTTCTCTTTTTTAAACCTTATTTTTCTCTTTTTAAAACTTGTTTTTTCTCTTTTTTAAACCTTATTTTTCTCTTTTTTAACCTTGTTTTTTCTCTTTTTTTCTCTGTTCAACAGCTGCTGTCTTTGATGTTGGAGTTGAAATATATTAGAAAAGAAGTATTAATTGTGTTGTTTTAGATAAATTGATAAATAATAAACTACGCCCTGCGCAGGTGGAGCTGCAGCGGAGGGAGGCGGAGCTACAGCGGGAGCGGCGCGGGGGGGAGCGGCTCCGGACGGAGAAACAGGAAGTGGAGGAGAGGGCGGCGTACCTGGCCAGACAGGTGGGTGGAGCACAGATATTACAATATATTACATATACATTACATATATTACAATATCATCACACCTCTGTGTTCTCTACAAGAAATTAAAATGAGCACACATATACACATATACACATATACATATATATATATATATATATATATATATATATGTATATGTGTGCTCATTTTAATTTTTTAATTTAAAATTTATATGTA
>NC_048425.1:363131-368140 GCF_013103735.1 Etheostoma cragini
TACACACACACACACACAGATAGAGACACACACACACACACACACACTCACACACACACAGACACACACACACACACACACGGACATACATACAGAGAAACACACAGACAGACACACAAACAGCCGATAACAGAAATACACACACACACAGATAGAGACACACACACACACACACACACACACACACACAGAGACAGACACACGCACACACACAGGCAAACAGACACATACAAAGACACACTCACACACACTTTTTTCTACCTATTCTATCTAAAAGCCATATTTCCTGTACTGAAGTCATAGATGACCTTTAACCTTTAACCCTAGATTAAACTACCAACCCTTATTTAGCTTTACATGCAACAAACAAGCACAAGCTCACAAACGCACAAACATATCTACACACCAAAGACATCAATCATCCAATCAGATGTGTCCATCGTGTGTCTTTCAACATCTTTATACATCTTAAAAGGTGCTAAATGTATCATTTACTCATCAATAAATCCCTTTCTCAGTCATTTTAAGGCTTTTGTGTCATTAACAAACAAGTCTGGAGATTTACAATTAAACAAAATAAAAAAATATGACATCACTTTATAGTATCCTAGGGGTGGGGGGGGTACAACATTGTGTCAATTCACAGATGCCAAGTATGGGTAGTTTATTACATGTTATTATTCTACATATTGTAATATATGTTATTAGAGACCGGCCAGATGTTTAAGTCCGATACAAATATTTGGTTATTTAAAAATCCATTTAAAAAAAAATTTTAAATGCCGCATATTTTTTGAATGCCGATCTTTGTGTGTGTGCGTCTGTGTGTGTGTGTCTGTGTGTGTGTGTGTGTGTGTGTGTGTCTGTGTGTGTGTGTGTGTCTGTCTGTGTGACATGCTAAGATAAACAAGACAAAGGTGCGAAGTTCGTTCTTAGATTTGTGTTTGTAAGCCAACAAACAACCTTTAACCCAGAATAGAGAGAGAGCGAGTAAGAGAGAGAGGGAGAGAGAGAGCGGGAGAGAGAGAGGGAGAGAGAGAGAGGGAGAGAGGGAGAGGGAGAGAGAGAGACAGAGGGAGAGAGAGAGAGAGAGAGGGAGAGGGAGAGACAGAGGGAGAGAGAGGGAAGTGCGGCTTGTGAACCATGTGTGTGTTTAAACTGGAGAAGTTAAAGGGAAAGTGTGTGTTTTGTTTGACTGTGTGTGTAGGAGTGTGTGTGTGTCTGTGTGTGTGAGTGTGTGTGTGTGTCTGTGTGAGAGAGTGTGTGTGTGTCGTGGTCACCATGGTTTTCCTCAGACGGACAACGCTGCTTCGCTGCCTGCTGGTGTCGGCCATGTTGGCTCTGCTCCTCCTCGTCAGCTCCTTCTGGCTCCGTGAGTTTCCTCCGTCAATGTCGGCCATGTTGGCTCCTCCCGTCTCCCTGTCCCTACCTGATGTGAGTCGCGCATGCTCAGATTTACACGGTTTACGGCATAACTGTCATACTGAAATGAGTGATATGATAAAGTTTTCTCATTATGAACAATAACAGAAGATGGAAATAATTCCAGAAACGTTGTAGCTAGCTATGGTTGATTGATGCTAACGTTAGCTCAAAACACCATTCAACTAACCGCCTTTGTTGTGTTTGATGCTAACTTGTAGCTAAGCTAGCAGTGAACCAACTTCATTACGTAGGTCCATTTTTACTGTGTTGACGCTACAGAAGTCTCTTGTTAGCATCTCGTTATCATCTCGGAAGCTACTTATCGCAAAGTGACGCATGCGCGACTCAAGTCTGCACTGCACATGCTCAGTGGCTCGGAATAAGTTATGTAATTAATAAAAAATAACTTATAAGTTATTATCGTACTGAGTTGGAAAGGAAAGCTGTGTGAATGCTAATGTTTTCACTTCGGATTACACCCCTAATCAAATAATTAATAATGGTTTGTCCCTCTTCAGCTCAGAGCGGCGTCAGAGACTGTGGCAGCGCCTGGCAGCCATGTTTGGACAGCCACCCCCGAACGGTAAGACTGTTTCTCCCATCATGCACTGCAACGCTGACATGAGAAATGCAAGGAAAGGAAAGAAATCTGTGCATCCATGGGCGTGCTGGTCTTCTAGGAAGGTGTGTTCAGGTGCATTCTGGGCGTGCTGATCTTACAGGGAGGTGTGTTCAGGTGCATTCTGGGCGTGCTGGTCTTACAGGGAGGTGTGTTCAGGTGCATTCTGGGTGTGCTGGTCTTACAGGGAGGTGTGTTAAGGTGCATTCTGGGTGTGCTGGTCTTACAGGGAGGTGTGTTAAGGTGCATTCTATAGACCTCCATCCATTCTGCACTGCCCTCTAGTGGAACCAGAGCGGAACTGCAACCTTTATTACGTGGCCCCGCCCTCTCTCGCTCGTATGATGAGTTGATTTGTTCTTTTTCTCTCAGCCTGCGCCTCCATTGGTCCCTGATGAAGCCCCGCCCCTCATAAAGGAGTGTCCCGGCCAATCGTTTCAGGCCTGGCGTCTCCTGCAGTATCTAAAGTCCAGCCGGACGGACGCCGACGACATCCTGCTGGAGCCGTACCTGCAGAGCTGGGATGAGCTGCTCAAGTAACACCTTTGTTCTTTTAAAGGGACAGTTACACAATCAATTATTCAATTAATTAATTAATTAATTAAGCTTAAAAATAACAAAAAGTAGTTTGTAGCAGCTTTGTTACAAGGTAGTTAGCTACACTCTAATGTTAGCAGAACATTGTGTCTATGTGTGTGGGTCTTTGTTTATGTGTGTGTGTGTGTGTCTGTATGTGTGCGTGTGTGTGCATGTGCCTATGTATGTGTGTGTGTGTGTGTGTGTATGTGTGTATGTGTACATGAGCATCTGTTTTTGTGTGTCTGTCTATGTGTGTATGTGTTTAGCCGGTTAGCCGGACACGCTAACGTTAGCAGACGTTAGCTCCCCTGACAGGTGAACTCTCTCTTCCAGTTTCATGGAGTCTCTCGGGACGATGGTCGGCTTCTTCTCCCAGAAGGTCAAAGAAAAGGTCGTTCTGATACGAGAGCTGGCCCTCAAACACGCCGCACAGCCTCATGGGAAACGTGGTCCGTCCAACCGCTCGGGACTACACAACGGGGTGAGAAGCATGTGGTTAGAAGATGCAAGTGTAAAAAATAAAATACTATAAATATATAAAATTATGAACATACAAAACAAAAATCGTGTCGACAAAGACAGACAAAAGTGACAAAAAATGCTTCAAAATGTTGAAAAAAACTATAAAAAAGCGCAGAACAATCAACTACATATTATTTACTTAAATACGATTTTCATGAATTATTAAAAAAAAAATCTTGATGTGTTTTGACTTTTTGACTTGAAAAATTACGATAATTTCATGAAATATTTTTACTATATATATATTTTTTTTATTGTGTTTTACTTTTCTTAAAATATTTTGACTATTTTACTTGAAATATTACAATTTTCTTAAACTATAAACTCTGTTTCTACTTGAAATATTATGTATGAATAAGAAATATTTTAACTTTTACTAGAAATGTTACAAAAATTTTCAGTAAATTTTAACGTATTTTGTCTTTAAATATTTTGACATTTTTACTTGAAAATTCAGATATTTTTTACGAAATACTAATTATTTTAACTAGAAATATTACGTATTTTTACTAGAAATATTTTCAATTTTTGACTTGAAATACCCCGATAATTTTCCTGAAATACTAATTATTTTGACGTGACCTGCTCTGTGTCTGGCAGGCGTACCGCTCGGATGTTTTTACTAATATAATAATTATATATATATATATATATATATATATATATATATATATATATAAATAATAAATAATTCTACCTGCTCTGTGTCTGAAAGGCGTACCGCTCGGATGTTTTTACTAATATAATAATTATATATATATATATAATATATAATTCTACCTGCTCTGTGTCTGGCAGGCGTACCGCTCGGTGCGCTCCATGGTGGAGGCGGAGCTCCGGGGCGGCGTGGTGGACTTCTCCCGGCGGACGGACTCCGGCTGCAGGACGCTGCTGCGGCTCCACCGGTCGCTGCTCTGGCTCAAGCTCCTGCTGGAGGGTCTGGCTGCAGGGCCGGACGCCGAGGGCCAATACAAGACCCCCGGGGAGCTGAGCAGGTAAACCGGGAGGGGGGGGCGGGGGGGGGGGGGGGGGGGGGGGGGGGGGGGGGGGGGGGGGGGGGGGGGGGGGGGGCGCTTCTGTAACACGCCGAGGGTTTCACTGGAAATATATTTTTTCTTTACAACTTCCTAAAATAATTTATATTGTTTTACTTTATCATTTTATAATTGTTCATTAAATATAAATTTAGTTTTTACTTGAAATATTTTTAACTTTTCCAAAAATTAAAATAATTTTCAAGAAATTATTTTGAATTTTTACGAAATATTATATATATATTTTGTGACATGTTAAAACTTCTGAAACATTTTTTTTTGACAATTTCACTTGAAATATTATGATTTTCATGAAACATATACTTGTTTTTTTACCAGAAATATTTTCACTTTTTTCTTTAAATATATCAAAAGGTAACCATAGTAACACAGTAAAGGTAAACATCGCGTCATACACGTCTACAGATCGGGGTTTTTGTCACTTTATTTGATGTTTTTGTCCCGTGAGAACTACAGGTCCCAGGTTCCCCATGTCACGCTAACCGCTAACCGCCCATCCTGTCCCCCCCCCCCGCCCCAGGGACGCCTACAGGCTGGCGCTGGCGCCCCACCACCCCTGGGTGCTGCGCCAGGCGGCGGAGTTCTTGTTCCCCGCCCTGCCGGACCGGGGCTTCTTCCTGCAGCTGGTCTGCGTGCAGACGCAGCGCGACGCCGCGCCCGTGCTGCGCACCGTCATCGACGCGCTGGCGCTCGTGCACGCGCAGACGCAGCGGATCCTCGCCGAACACGGCATGCTGGAGCTGCCCTGAACGCACCGCCGCGACTGACTGTACGTACAAAGAAAGACTTATGATGTCACTGCCCAATGG
>NC_048425.1:368150-371459 GCF_013103735.1 Etheostoma cragini
GCTCAGATTTAAATGTTTCACAACATAACTGTCATAATAAAGTTTTCTCATTTCAACAATAACCGAAGATGGGAATCATTTCAGAAACGTTGCCGCTAGCTATGCTAACGTTAGCTCAAAACACCATTCACCTGACAGCCTTTGTTGTGTTTGATGCTAACTTGTTGCTAAGCTAGCAGTGAACCAACTTGGTTAAGTAGGTCCATTTTTACTGTGTTGACGTTACAGAAGTCTCTCGTTAGCATCTCGTTAGCATCTTATATGCTACTTGTCACAAAGTGATCTGCCCTCTCCTAACGTACACGCCGTCGTACAGAGCTTCAAAATAAAGACTCCCTAATCCCCGAAATGTTAGTTTTAAGGACGTTTTACATGCACAGTGATCCATTTTAACTGATTAATTTATGACTCAATTAAAGTACAAATACCTCAAATCTCTACTTAAGTAAATGTACTTTGTTACTTTCCGTTGAAACTTCCTCATAAATAATTAAAGTGGGAAATGTTCGACACAGAACGTTGTTTATTTGTTTTTTTTTTTATATTTTTTACAGTGAAATACGTCAGGATATATGCAGATAATACTGAGGGACGCATGCACTTTAAGGCACCATGTGCTGCATTCAGGACCCCGTGGGACATGATAGTGTTCTCACTAGAGAGATTATCTCACGCACACACAGAGAGAGAGGGAGAGAGAGAGAGAGAGATAGAGAGAGGGAGAGAGAGACACACACACACACAGAGAGAGAGAGAGGGAGAGAGAGAGAGACACACACACAGAGAGAGAGAGAGAGAGACAGAGAGAGAGAGAGAGAGAGAGAGAGAGAGAGACACACACACACACACACAAAGAGAGAGACACACACACACAGAGAGAGACACACACAGTACATTTTCAAGAAATGTGGAGAAATAAAACCGTAATAACAAAGAAAAACAACCTATCAGACTTTTCTTTCCACCCCCCCCCCGTCGTCCTCGGGTCAAATTTGACCCGTTTTACAAAAGTTTCTAAATCAGAAATTTGGGTTTTCTTTCAACCAAATTGTCAAAAAATTTACATGATGTCTCTTTACAAGTAAAACAAACGATCATTTTCCTACTTACTACTACTCGTAACAATCAAACTAATAATCTGAAACTTGTTAGATAAAGGTGACAAAAAAAAATAAATCAACATCAAAGTAACAAACTTTTTGTGGAAATATGTAAAAAAACAACAACAATTTTTTATGTAATTTTGAAAAAAAATAGTGTCGTTTCCTTTTTCTATCAAAAAGCTTCAAATATACTTAAAAAATTTTTTTACGTTTGAGAAAAAGTGACAAATGTCGGGGGAAAAATTAAACGTAAAAAAAGTGACATTGATAGAAAAAACGACAAACGTAAAAAAAAAAAAGTCAGAAAAACAAACAAACGTTGCTTTAGTTTTTTGACTGGATTATATATTTTTTTTATTATTATTTTTTTTTTACATAAAACAAACTGAAGTTCTTAAATGTTTCCTAAACAACAACGGGACACAAATACTACAAAAAATCCCTTTGCCGACGGGTCTCTCCGGCGTCTCAGGGCGCCGATGCGTTCAGCGGCACCTCCTCTTCTTCTTCTTCTTCTTCTTCTTCTTTTTTTACTCCTCCTCCGCCACCGCCGCCCCCCCCGCCCCCCCCGTGGCTCTTCATGTGCGTCTTCAGACAGTGGCTCTGCGTGAAGGCCCGGTCGCAGAGCGAGCACTGGTACGGTCTCTCCCCGTTGTGCGTCCTCATGTGCACCGTCAGGTGCTCCTGGCGCGAGCACGCCTTCCCGCACACGGCGCAGACGAACTGCTTGATGCCGAGGTGCGTCCGCACGTGGTTGTTCAGGTGGCTCTTGCGCTTGAAGAAGCGCCCGCACTCGGAGCAGCCGTACGGCGCCTCGCCCGTGTGCATGCGCATGTGCGCCTTGCGCTCGCCGTTGGATATAAACCCCTTGCCGCACGAGGCGCAGGCGAACGGGCGCTCGCTGCTGTGCACGCGGCGGAAGTGGGCGTTGAGCGTGTAGTTTGTGGTGAAGGTGTTGCAGCAGATGTGGCAGAGGAACGGGCGCTCGCGCACCGTGTGCGTCAGCTGGTGCGACTTCAGCGTGTTGACCAGTCGGAAGCGCTTCCCGCAGACGTCGCAGCCGTGGCGCCGCTCCGCCGAGTGGATCGTCTTGTGGCGGAACAGCGACCGCAGGTCGGTGAGGAGCTTGCCGCAGACGTTGCACTGGTACTTGTCCCGCACGCCGTGCCTGCGGCGGTGCGCTTGGAGCTGCCCCCTCAACCCAAACGTCCTCGGGCAAACCTCGCACTTGTAGGGTTTCTCCTCCACGTGGACCCAGCGGTGCACGCTCAGACTCGCCACGCGCGAGAAGGTTTTCCCGCAGACGTCGCATTTGAAGGGACGCTCGCCTGTGTGCCGCGTGGTGTGGCCCTTGAGGCCGGTGAGGGTGAAGAAGGCCATGGAGCAGTACGAGCACTCGTGGGTTTTCTGGTACGTCTTAAGGTGTCCCTTTAAGTCCTCCGTCGAGGGGAAGTTCTCGCCGCACACGCCGCAGACGTGCGGCGATTCCTCCGCGTGACTCCAGGCGTGTTTGATCAAACTGCCCGTCATCCGGTACCACACGCCGCAGATCTTACACAGCTTTTTACGCTTGATCAGCGTCCCCTCCCTGCCCGGAGCCTTGGCGCTGCGCTTCCTGCGGGGCTGCTTGGACGCCCGCGGCGCAGGACGGGTGTCGGGGTTCCAGTCGTCGTCCCCCCCGTCTAACGCCTCGTCTCGGCTCTCGGCGTCCTCCGTCTCCACGTCCTGCTCAACAGCGCTGGTGACGAGCAGAAACAATTCTTTAGTCATTCGTGTTGACTAACGTGAACAAACACCTTTGAGAATGGGCGGGAACGAACTAAAGGTAAAAAAAAATGTCAGCCTTAATATTTATTTAAAGGGCCCATGTTATCAAAAAAATCCCCTTGTTAAATTACCTTGAACAGCGGCGAGTTTCATCACTTCCTGTCCCCACGGCGGCAGCGGACAGAGAATCCGCCGGGGCGTCATCTTTGCTCCATAAAAGGTCAAGGTCGTCCCCCTCTTCTTCTTCTTCCTCCTCCTTTCCCGTCTAGAAGGGATGATGTTTTTCATACAAATAAAGTCCAAAAATCACATTTAGAGGAAAACTATACTACAGTATATGATGAAGAACCTAAAGTAGAGCGTAGAGCGTCCTCTGGTGGACAGACTATGCAACGCCATCACTAACGGGGACGTTGTAGAGCGTCCTCTGGTGGACAGA
>NC_048425.1:371559-373120 GCF_013103735.1 Etheostoma cragini
CGTCCTCCTCATCTTCCTCATCTTCCTCGTCTTCCTCGTCTTCCTCGTCCTCCGCCGGCCGGCTCGGGGGCGGGGGGGTCGGGGGGGAAACCCATCGATTCTGAGAGAGACACAACATAGGATCTGTTATGATGAAGACACACACACACACACACACACACTAATATATACACACACACACACAAATATATATATATATATATATATATATATGCCAACTTTTCCCCAAACCTTGGAGTGAGATTTGGGGGGGCCAACCGATATTTTTCCACGTACAAAGCAATTTCTCTGGGTCTTTATCCTTCAGGGTTTAAAATGGGATTTGTTATATGTGGGGGATGGGGTTCTCCCTAGGGGGGTCTGGGGGTCTGCCCCCCCCCAGGAAAACAAATTGAAAAATAAACCATTAAATGGCACTTTCTGGAGACTTTTTTTGCAAAAAAATGGAGAAATCAAGTGTTGCATGATATGTGCCAAACTGTAGAATTAAGAGCCTTTGTGTTGTTGTAGTATCAACAGGTTTTAGAGCATTCAGCATTTACATTATTTACATTATTAACTTCTTATGATATAAGAAGTGACCCAGACAATGTGCCAAACATAATGAAACACATGAAGAGACAGGAGCATATGTCAGCAACAGCTGAGAAGATCTGGGTCTGTGGGGACCAGGTCCAGGGGTTCCTGGTGCAGGGAACAGGTCCAGGGGTTCCTGGTGTAGGGACCAGGTCCAGGGGTCCCTGGTGTAGGGACCAGGTCCAGGGGTCCCTGGTGTAGGGAACAGGTCCAGGGGTTCCTGGTGCAGGGAACAGGTCCAGGGGTCCCTGCTGTAGGGACCAGGTCCAGGGGTTCCTGGTGTAGGGACCAGGTCCAGGGGTCCCTGGTGTAGGGACCAGGGACCCAAAGTTAAATTAATGTTGAGGGATTAACTAAGACCACTGACATTCTAAAGAAGGAGAACCACTGAGTTACATGGATTCTGATCCTTTAACCTTTGTGCCGAGGCTCAGTCATGTTTGGCCCTCGTCCTCTATATAGTATAGTATATATAGTATAGTATATATAGTATAGTATATATAGTTTTGTATATATAGTATAGTATATATAGTATAGTATAGCTCAGATGTGTTTCATCAGATTTTTGCTCATGTTTACAACTTTATGCACATTCTAAATATAACTCCTCCCATCTCTGTTGTCCGAGATCTGGAGAGTTGTGATATAGTGTATAGTATGTATAGTAGGCTATATATAGTCTATATATAATATAGACTATATATAGTATAATATAGTATATAGTGTAATATAGTCTGCTGTGCATGTCTTTGCTCCGCTGATATGGTGGATCTCATTCAGCCCGTCTGACAGACCAGAGGCCCATTTGGGTCTCTGGTCTCTGACATAGTTTATAGGAGCTGTACGCTGCTCATCATCGGAGGTCTACACGGATGCAACGCGTCACTGCCCCCCCACAGCAGAGCGCGTCCACTAACATGAACTGAAGTTGCTACATTAGCCGCGCTGCTCACCTCTATCTTTACAGAGAGAGAGGACACGAAGC
>NC_048425.1:373220-375520 GCF_013103735.1 Etheostoma cragini
TTTTTTTTTTTTTTTTTTTTTGTTTCTCGCCGGACACTATTTGCAGCGGCACCGCCGCGACCCGGAACGACACCGTCCGCGCAAAGGCGCAAACCCTCGCGAAGTTCATCTGCATCAAAGTCGCACCTGTGCGGGACGTACGGGATGCTCTACTGGATAAAAAGGACCGGGACCGGGGGCGGGTCCGAGACCCCCGACGACCTCAGCATGTCCAAGACCGACATCCTGAGAGGGATCGTCACCGAGAAGCTGACCACGGCCGCGCGGGAAATCCTCGCGGTTGTCGAGAGGACCGTGGCCGGGTACGAGGAGGAGGCGTCGGGCTTCAGGCGGGAGATCGACCGGCAGCGGAGGCAGCTGGAGCTCCTGCAGCCGCAGGTCAGACTGGACAGAAGCGGTAAGTCGCGGGTGGTCTTTATACGGGGCGGATTGTGGAACTCGGTTTAAAAAACTGCTAATTTAACGGGACTTTGCTCGCGGGCAAAAGTTTGGACTTTAAATTACAAAAACAATTACATGACAGGAATTATCATGATGCTATTTATAATTCGGCTTGCTAATACTTAAGGTTTAAGGTTTTTTATTGTCGCACTGCCTTTACAAAGCGTCTAATTTAACATGCATTTGATCGCGGGCGAAAGTGTGGACTTTATCTGACATAAAACATTACATGACATGAATTATTATGATGTTATATACTATTCGGCTTGATAAAACTTAAGGTTTAACGGTTTTGATTGTCGCACTGACTTTACAAAACGTCTAATATAACATTTATTTGATCGCGGACAATAATGTGGACTTTATATGACATGAGACATTAAATGACATGTATAACCATGATGTTATTTATAATTCGGCTTGCAAGAATTTTGGTTTTTGATTGTCGAACTCCTTTAAAAAAGAGGCTAATTTAACTTGTATTTGATCGCGGGCAAAAGTGTGGACTTTAAATTACAAAAACAATTACATGACATGAATTATCGTGATGTTATTTACAATTCGGCTTGCTAAAACTTAAGGTTTAACGGTTTTGATTGTCGCACTTCCTTTAAAAAAATGCCTAATTTAACGTGTATCTGCTCGCGGACTATAGTCTGGATTTTATATGACATTAGACATTACACAACATGAATTATCATAATGTTCTTTATAATTCGGCTTGCTAAAACTTAAAATAAATGTAGTTAGGGTTTAGTATTGTCGCACTGCCTTTACAAAACGTCTAATTTAACATATTTTCGCTCGCGGGCAAAAGTGTGGATTTTACATTACACAAAACATTACACAACATGAATTATCAAAGAATTTAAAGAATTTTGGTTTTTGATTGGGAAACTCCTTTTAAAAAGAGGCTAATTTACCATGTATTTGCTCGCTGACAATAGTGTTGACGTTATCTGACGTGAAACGTTACATGACATGAATTATCATGATGTTATTTACAATTCGGCTTGCTAATACTTAAGGTTTAAGGTTTTTTATTATCGCACTTCCTTTGCAAAACGTCAAATTTAACATGTATTTTATCGCTGACAATAATGTGGACTTTATATGACATGAGACATTACATGACATAAATAATCACGATGTTATTTATAATTCGGCAGGTTTAAACTTAAAATAAATGTAGCTAGGGTTTTTGGTTGTCGCACTGCCTTTACAAAACGTCAAATTTAACATGTATTTAATCGCGGGGCAAAAGTGTTGACTTTATATTACAAACAAAATTATTATTATGAATTATCATGATGTTATTTACAATTCGGCTTGCAAGAATTTTGGATTTTGACTGTCGAACTCCTTTAAAAAAGAGGCTAATTTAACATGCATTTACTCGCTGACAATAATGTGGACTTTATATTACAAAACAATTACCAGACATGAATTATCATGATGTTATTTACAATTCGGCTTGATACAAGTTAAGGTTTAAGGTTTTTGGTTGTCGCACTGCCTTTCAAAAACGTCACATTTAATATCGCTGACAATCGTGTGGACTTTTTATGCCATAAAACACTACATGACATGAATTATCGTGATGTTATTAACAATTCGGCTTCAAGAATTTAGTTTTTTGATTGTTGAACTTTTTTTTTTTTAAGGCAAATTTAACGTGTATTTGCTCGCGGACTTTAAACGATATAAGATATTACATGACATGAGTTATTATGAAAAAGCGTCAAAAGTGTTGAAAAAAGGGATGAATGTTGTGTGTCTGACTGTGTGTTGTGTGTCTGACTGTGTGTTGTGTGTCTGACTGTGTGTTGTGTGTCTGACTGTGTGTTGTGTGTCAGACT
>NC_048425.1:375620-381887 GCF_013103735.1 Etheostoma cragini
CTGTGTGTGGTTCCGTCTCTACCTTGTAATGATGTTCTGTGTGTGGTTCCGTCTCTACCTTGTAATGATGTTCTGTGTTGTTGTTCAGGGGATCCCCACCCTGCTGTTGGCTGCTGGGAGTTTTGATGCGGTTTTGGCCATAACGGGGTTCTCCACCTGGCTTGGGATCGCCTTCTCTACAGGTCTCTCTACGGGAACACTTCCCGAATCTTAAATTCTACTTCATTCTCTTTATTCCTACAGAAGATTAAAAACAGAACTTTCCCCAGAAAGCTCTCCAGTCAACTGGAAATCGGACTCCTCATTCATTCCTAGACCAGGACTAGTTTAGACCAAGTCAAGACTGAGTCCAAAGGGGTTTGAGTCCAAGACCAGGACTAGTCGAGACCAAGTCAAGACCGAGTCGAGAGATTCGAGTCCAAGACCAGGACTAGTCGAGACCAAGTCAAGACCGAGTCGAGAGATTCGAGTCCAAGACCAGGACTTGTCGAGACCAAGTCAAGTTTGAGTCCAAATACGAGCGAGTCTGAGACAAGACCAAGTCCAAAGACCAAAGAGTCCGAAAATAGTCTGAAACCAGAGAAAAATGGTCTAGAGTCCGGATTCAAATCCAAGACCGGACTTGAGGATTACAGGCCTGCTCTGTACTGAGGTGCACATGACAATAACCTTGAACACATTGTGCCTTTTGTCCTCCAGGTTTGACGTGGATGAACATCCTGGGGGGTCTGCTGGCGGTGGTAGGTGGGGTGATAGCCGGACTCATCCTAGGTCTGTTCCTGTGCTGCGTCCCCAGCAAAGACCAGGTGAGGACGGTGCTTGCTCTACCAACTGAGCTACCCGGGCGCCATGTTTCATGCCCTCTTAAATGTCCATGTTATGAAACTGTTGGACCATTGTGTGCAGGAGGACCTGGTGTTGAAGAGGACTCTCATGCTGTTGGGTCTGTCCATATTCTCGGTCTTCTTCAGTCGCGTTATTGGTTTTTCAGGAGCCGGCAGTCTCTCGGTGCTGTTCCTCTCCTTCCTGGCTGCTCTGGGCTGGAAGACCGACAAGGTAACACACTTCAGAACCACCTTAACCCTCGTGTTGGCTTCCCGTCAACAATGAACTTGTTCTTCAGGGTCAAAAGTGAAAATGAACCTTTTGGTACTTTTTCCCAACTTTGTCCTCAGGAAAGTCATGGGAATCACAGAACAGTGTCTGGGAGTCACAGGACAGGGTCTGGGAGACACAGGACAATGTCCTACTGTCCCAGGACAGTCATGGGAGTCACAGGACAGTGTCTGGGAGTCACAGGACAGGGTCTGGGAGACACAGGACAGTGTCCTACTGTCCCGGGACTGTCATGGGAGTCACAGGACAGTGTCCTAATGTCTCAGGACAGTCATGGGAGTCACAGAACAGTGTCTGGGAGTCACAGGACAGGGTCCTACTGTCCCGGGACTGTCATGGGAGTCACAGGACAGTGTCCTACTGTCCCGGGACTGTCATGGGAGTCACAGTACAGGGTCTGGGAGTCACAGGACAGGGTCCTACCATCCTGGGACAGTCATGGGAGTCACAGTCACACTTCAAAGTACTTGGCTAGACCTCTACCCTTCAAGCCCTTGCAATGTCAGGTTTAATTTAATTGCTTTTGAGATAGTACAGCTGTTCAAGGGATGGAGACTTGGGGGGGGGGGGGGGGGGGGGGGGGGGGGGGGGGGGGGGGGGGGGGCAGTGTATAAGTGGACACTGCAGAAGTTCCTCTTCAGTCCATCTCTGGACTCATTGAAGTGAATGGGATTGACTCCTTGTGCAAGTAAACTTTGTTAAAGTGACTCTTTGTCGTCTTGTGGTCCTTCGAGTCGGATCCCAACATCCCTTCCTCCGCCCAGGTTTGGAACCTAAAAACACTTCCCGAGGGGAGTCAAGGACTCTTGTTGAAAGTACTCCAACTGAATTGTTGATCAACAGAGACCGGGATTCTGCTGGTGGAGAGGAAGGGTGACGGGATCCTATAGTGGAGACGAGTGACCAGTCACTGGACTTTGTTACAGTGACTCCAGTGACTCTTTGGTCTTGTGGTTATAATCTTTCGTCACGGTGGGTTCATGCATCTCTCTGTGTTCAGTCCCTGGCGGCTGGACCTTGTTGGACTTCTTAGACCACCACACCAACATCAGCATGTGTTTTTAGTTTTAACGGTTGTGTGTATTTCCAGGCTCCGGTTGCGGCCATGGTGGGCCGGTCCTGGGACGTCTTCCAGCCGCTCCTCTTCGGTCTGATCGGAGCAGAGATCTCCATAAAGACCCTCAGCCCCAGCACCGTGGGTAAGAACCACACTCACCCCAAACCAACGTGGTCCCGGTAGCTAGAAACCAAGTAGACGGTTTAGACAACAGAGCATAATAATATTGATTATACATATTATATAATTTAATTTAATATCTCTTTGGCTTCAAAAGTTTTTCTCTACAAGTCTCATAGAAGATAATCCTCAACGCAGCGTGCCAGGGTTCAACTCCGACCTGCAGCCCTTTGCTGCATGTCACCCCCCCCCCCCCCCCCCCCCCCCCCCCCCCCCCCCCCCCCCCCCCCCATGTCTTCAGTCAACGCGTTTCCCTCCTTAAAAGGAACATGCCGACTTATTGGGTCTTTAGCTTATGCACCGTATCCCCCAGAGTTAGACAAGTCAATACAACCTAGCAAAGATCCTGCAGGTAACTGGTTCCACCTAGCCTAGCTTAGCCTAGCAAAGATCCTGCAGGTAACTGGTTCCAACTAACCTAGCTTAGCCTAGCAAAGATCCTGCAAGTAACTGGTTCCAACTAGCCTAGCTTAGTCTAGCAAAGATCATGCAGGTAACTGGTTCCACCTAGCCTAGCTTAGTCTAGCAAATATCCTACAGGTAACTGGTTCCAACTATCCTAGCTTAGCCTAGCAAAGATCCTGCAGGTAACTGGTTCCAACTATCCTAGCTTAGCCTAGCAAAGATCCTGCAGGTAACTGGTTCCAACTAGCCTAGCTTAGCCTAGAAAAGATCCTGCAGGTAACTGGTTCCAACTAGCCTAGCTTAGCCTAGCAAAGATCCTACAGCTAACTGGTTCCAACTAGCCTAGCTTAGCCTAGAAAAGATCCTGCAGGTAACTGGTTCCAACTAGCCTAGCTAAGCCTAGCAAAGATCCTGTGGGTAACTGGTTCCAACTAGCCTAGCTTAGCCTAGCAAAGATCCTGCAGGTAAATGGTTCCAACTAGCCTAGCTTAGCCTAGCAAAGATCCTGCAGGTAACTGGTTCCAACTAGCCTAGCTAAGCCTAGCAAAGATCAGGTTGGACAAATAACAAGGTCACATGACACACCACCATCTTCTAACCGCGTGCTAACTGGGAACTATATTCTCAGGAAGGTGAAGCACTGGTGCTTATGCTACTTGGGCGTTTTTTAAACGTTACGTTCTTGAGTTTCGCCTCCGATTCCTTGAAGCTGTTTTTCCGTGTGTTTGTCTCTCTGGGTCCAGGTCTGGGTCTGGCCTGCATCGGCGTGGGTGTGGTGGTCCGCCTGCTTGTCGCCTTCCTGGTGGTTCACTTCGGGGGATTCAACCTGAAGGAGAAACTCTTCATCTCAGTGGCCTGGCTGCCCAAAGCCACCGTACAGGTGTGTGTGTGTGTGCGTGTGTGTGTGTGTGTCTTAATGTGTACTGTGCCAACCAAACCGAGCCCTGGCCCACATCTTTCAATCAGCCTGTGGCACGGTTTAGTGTCCGAGCGCGGGACAGAGCGATCCCACTAGTACCCCCAAACCCTAATTCCTAAACCCTAACCACTAAACCCAAACCCAAACCTCTAATCCCTTAACCCTGACCACTAAACCCAAACCCAAACCTCTAATCCCTAAACCCTAATCCCTAAACCCAAACCCACACCCTAACCTCTAAACCCTAAACCCTAGTCCCTAAACCCTGACCACTAACCCTGAATCCTAACCTCTAATCCCTAAACCCTAACCACTAAACCCAAACCCAAACCTCTAATCCCTAAACCCAAACCCTAACATCTAATTCCTAAACCCTAAACCCTAACCCCAAACCCTAATCCCTAGTCCCTAAACCCTAACCACTAACCCTGAACCCTAATACCTAAACCTAACCCCAAACCCTGATCCCCAAACCCTAAACCCTAACCTAAATGAACCAGATTTTGCGGTCCGTTCTCGAGCCCTGGGGCAAGTGTGGGATGCCCTTAATGATAACAAAAACCCCAACCAACCTCTTGTGTATGTCTATGTGTGCCTGTGTGTGTGTCTGCGCGTGTGTGTGTGTGTGTGTGTGTGTGTGTGTATGTGTCAGGCTGCGATCGGCTCCAAGGCGTTGGACCTGGCGAGGGAGGAGGGGGACGAGACGTCCATTAAGCTAGGCTTGGACGTGCTAACGTTAGCCGTGCTAGCCATCCTGACCACAGCTCCCATCGGAGCGCTGGGGATCGGACTGGCGGGACCACGCCTACTGGCCCGCAAGGTCAAAGGTCAGCACACACACACACACACACACACACACATAACCAGACACACACACAGTTTGTCTTACCAGACTTGTGAGGACCATCATGATAACCTTTTTGCCCTGACCCTTCGGATACGTGTCCACAGGCAGCATTCTCTACGTTATAAAAGGTCGTAAACGACAGATTGTGTGTTAGTTGACACGTTTGTTTTGATCTCAGCAGATGACGCAGAAGACGGCGCCACGACTCCGAGCGCCGATGGGATTGGTCGAGGAAAAGACAGCGTGACCCTGGAGAGACATTCAATGATATTGAATCCCGTCACATCATAACTTAGTCTTGAAACCGTGTTACTGCTGAGAAAACACAACAGCTCAACAAATATTATGGAAACTGTTTGAAATGAGAGCGTTTCTTTGTTGAAAGCAAGTCTTAGGTTTTGAAAGCAGCAACAAGCGTAATTTACATAGATATAGATTTAGAAAGAGCACTTCACATCTGTCTATTTGACCCTCCTGTTGTCCTCGGGTCAAATTTGACCCGTTTTCAAAGGTTCTATATGAGAAAATTAGGGTTTCTTTCAACCACGTTGTCAGATTTCTTTTCAAATAAATGATCAGTTCACTACTTTCATTGAATTTGGGTGTTTTATTCAATTTTTAAGCGTTTTATCATTTAATTTAAAATTTTATATCATTGTTATTTAATCAAAATGATACAAGAACATTGAAAAAATTGTCACAAAAAATATTTTAAAAAATGGAAAAATAACAAAAGTCAAAATGCACTAAAACAGTGACAAAAAAACTTGGAAAGAAATGACAAAAACGGCGGGAAAAGTGAGAAAAAGTGGCATTCAATTTTACTTTTTGCCTGCAAGTTTCTCCTGTACTATACGGTAATTCCTCTACAATGCCTAATTATGGCTAATTACGGCTAACTAACATGCTAGTTAACATTAACATAGACACAGGCTAATTACTGCTAACTAACATGCTAGTTAACATTAACATAGACACAGGCTAATTACTGCTAACTAACATGCTAGTTAACATTAACATAGACACAGGCTAATTACTGCTAACTAACCTGCTAGTTAACATAATCGTAGCTTATGTTGTACTATATGGTAATTCCTCTACTGTGCGATGTTAAGTCTTGTTGTTATGACGCAATTGTTAGCCTTTTTTATAAAAATGTCTGCTATGGAGCCATAACGTGAGCTACAAGCTAACGGAGCCTTTGAAACATCGTCGTGTTTCTTTAGAAATAAACAACGGACAAATCGAGTCTTTAAACTCTTCAGATGGAAAGTTATTCACTGTCACAGTGGCGCCAAAATGAATGGGCGTCAATGGGATGCTAACTGCGGGTGATGGCTTCGTAGCATTAAAATGGCGCCATGGGAGCTACGCGTTGTGGAGAAAGGCTTCACCCCTTGGTTTTATAGTGACAGACCATGCAATGCATCATGGGATGGTAGTTCTTCTAAACCTTTATTTAAAGCCAGGGAAGAATACAACATGGCAACAGTGACATCAAGGGATGAAACTATAAAACAGCAATGCAAACAAATGGATAAAGACTAAATGGAGAGACAGTGAAAACAACTATATCAATAATGAGGTATTATAGATTTGAATGGTAACAGAAAAAGATTTTTGAATTTGTGAATAAAAGATTTTTCCCTAAAAATAATTAAGGAAGGAGTAAAACAAGTCAATGTTTATATCACGTGGAAAGAAACCAAAATTAAATCATTATATTACCGGGGGGGGGGGGGG
>NC_048425.1:383538-387131 GCF_013103735.1 Etheostoma cragini
GGGGGGGGGGGGGGGGGGGGGTTTGAGTGATGTTGAGCAATTTCCTGAAAATTTCCCATTCAAGTCTATGAGAAATCTAGAAAAATGAAGTGTGGGAAAATAGCATAAATATATTGTTGAATCTGTTAAATTGGTAGAAATATACATTACAGTGAACTTGAATGCACATTACAGGAAAGACACTTAGGAGATTATCCACAATAGTTTTTCCCCGGCCTTCATTTTACCGTGTTGACCACGCCCCCCGGCCGCTATCAGAGACCCGGCTCTTACTTGACTCCCGGTTTTTATTTGAGGAATTACGGTATTTGTAAGCTAACGTGACTTCATGAAGGACTAACTGACCAACTGACTGACTCTGAGTTCTTCTCACAGAAATGAGGCTCTGGCGCACCGATGGCAGTCCTGCTCCTAGCTCAAAAACCCAAAATCCTAACACTTAATTTTTGATACCGGGAGAGATATAACACCCTGCGGATCATCCTGTGTGATGGTGTGTGTTGTGTTAGAAATGTGAGGACAGTAGCTGTCCTAAAAGCGCCCGTTTCTCTTCTTCTACTGGTATTTCTGGTGGGATTTAGTACAGGAGGCAGTGCGGCAGTTGGAGGACATGGCTTCACTTGGAAGCTCACTGTACCTCATTTGAAAGTCAGATTTACTACCTAAGCACATTGTTAGAAAGGGCACAAGATTCCCTTCAACTGATGTAAGGGTAGTGTATGAAGAGTTAAAACTGTGGATGGTATCGCAAGATCTTCTGCCTCTTTCCACTCTGTTGGGCCCTGCCCTCATCCCATACAAACCTATGTAGAAAGGGCAGAAAGGCATATTTTCTAAGCCTTAAAGGAAACTGAATATTTTTAAAAGTACAAATGGGACTTAAAAGTTGAAACCATCCCTGAATGTATGAAAGATGTGGAACGTTTTAAAGCTTGAATGGGGTTTCTCGGTGAATGTATGAATGAGTAGCTAGCCGTGGAAAATGAACGCAAATGTGCCAACTTTGGACATTCTGGCCATCCGCTTTAATGGGACAAAAATGGCCGCTACACGTTGAATATTTTTTGAAATGATGAATGTTATGAATATTATAAACAACAGCAGACCATTCTGAATCAAGCTAAACATTTTGATGTTTAAAAGTAGTTTCTATGTTGAAAAAATATGGTTTTATGAAATCTTTAGGCAGGATCGCGTGGTGGTCGGCTGCAAAGCAGATAATCTCAAAGACAGTAGGCTCGTTGGAGATGAGCCAGGTCTGCGCAGAATCGATCACCGGCGATCGGCGCCCGTTGCATGCCGGTTAGATTTCTGTCCGACTTGATCCCGACTTGCTCTGACGTCATGCACACGTGGGCAACGGGAATCTCACGAGAGCAAGGCGGCCGCAGTTCTGAGACGCAGTCGGCGCAGTTGCTTTTCACCGACTGCAAGAGCCAGGCGGACCCAGAGCATGATGGGAAACGCCGGCTTCTCAGCTGATTTAACACCTGATTGGTTTAAACCACGATGACGTTTTATATAAACTTTTGTAGTTTTTGAATCGGAGGGATTTTAATTGCTGTTTGTCTGATTTAAAGACTTAGTCTGTACAGAACAAATGTTGTGTGGCTGATAGTTACGTTTAGAAGTCAGAGAGACTAAATCTGATCAGATCACGGATCATCTACAGTGTGTTGTTTAGTAAAATCAGCAACAGATCTCATGTAGAGCACTTTTGCCAGCTACTCTGTTATAATTAAAACAACTGGAGACAGTGTTCAAGCTGATATGTGGGTGTGGTTATATTTTATTAAATCGGGATCGCACCACAGTGTTTATGTCACTTCCTGTCCAGCCTGAAGGCGGCTGGAATCGGCTGGAAACTGTCCGACTTTCCCGCAGCTTTCTGTCCCCCCCCCCCCCCGCTGCTGCCGCCTGCTCTCGTCCACTTTACAGGCGAGGCGCAGTTCATCTCGAACGAGCCTAGTGTTTTCTGCTAGGATGAACTGTCCCTTTACCTCGCCACAGAATACAGTACAGCTGTGAGCAACAGACTCACACTGTCAACACACACTGCAAAGTAAACCCTACTTTACAGACACTGAATGCAGAGTGAACTCTACTCTGCAAACAAACACTCAGAGGCCGTACCTGCTAGAATAATGTGTCTCTTTATTCCCCACAGAATACAGCAAAGCAAACGGCATGCACATGCCCTCAGTACGTGATGCAACGTAAACACTACTTCAAAGCTCTTACCTTGACACAGGACTGGAGAGCCTGCTGTGAGTCGCGTACGAGACGTCCAGCCACGTTGATGCTGCTCTGTCCGGACTGACGGCTCTCCAGTCCTGTGTCAAATGTGGAAGGTGTTCATGTGCAAAACAATTTGAGCATATAAATATGCCTAAAAATGCCTTCAGCATTCACACCAATTATAGGTATGGGGGATAATAGTCTTTCTGCAGCACTGAATAATCTCTTTCTCAGATCACCAAGCTTTGGCTAATGATTCCTGAGTACTTAAAAAAAAAAAAAAAATAACATTATTAGAAACAATTTCGTAACAGCTAAGATGTCTTTTTAAGGCAGTAACTCCCCAACTTTTGCTGTGGCAATTGTTGGCCGCCAGCCAAAAACCGCACAGAAGGTAGTGGCTGTTTCCTGGTGTGTGCGCCAGTGTTTACGTGTGAGAAAGTAGGTCTATCAACAGAATTATTGTTGTCATATGTATGGGAACAACTGTACGATATTCTGGGACAATCAGCGCATTAGGCTTTTCAGGAGTGGGCCCTCAAAGAGACAGGTGCTAAAACAAAGAGTGGTAACTTACTTTCTGTCTGTGTTTGTCTGTCTGTTGTTAAAGAAACGAAGAGGAAAAGAGGGACTCAAACGTCACTGCTGTCAGCACTGCGACAAATCCTTCACAAAATCCTCAAATTTAAATGTGCATCAGAGAGTTCACACTGGAGAGAATCTACACCGCTGTGATCAGTGTGGGGCAGCTTTCACAACACAGAGTGCCCTGAAAAAACACCAGCTCATTCACACGGGAGAGAGGCCGTACAGCTGTGATCAGTGTGGGAAAACCTTTTCTTGGAGTGATGTTCTTAAACACCACCAGCTCATTCACACGGGAGAGAAGCCGTACAGCTGTGACCAATGTGGAAAAGCTTTCAAAACACGGAGTGCCCTAGAATGTCACCAGCGCATTCACACTGGAGAGAAGCCGTACTCATGTGATATATGTGAGAAAGCTTTCAAAACTCAACCAGAAGTTGTAAGCCACCGACGGTGTCACACTGGAGAGAAACCGTACTGGTGTGAACATTGTGGGAAAACTTTTGCTCAGAACTGTACTCTTAAAGAACACAAACGCATTCACACTGGAGAGAGGCCGTACAGCTGTGACCAATGTGGAGCAGCTTTCACAACACTGAGTCACCTAATAGCCCACCGACGTGTTCACACCGGAGATAAACCGTACTGGTGTGAACAATGTGGGAAAACCTTTACTCAGAATAGTAACCTTAAATCTCACCAGCGCGTTCACGCAGCCTCGTTGTGAGCGCGTCTCAGAGCCAAGCTGGTTCCTCCTGCCCCCCCCCCCC
>NC_048425.1:387231-389990 GCF_013103735.1 Etheostoma cragini
TCTATCTATCTATCTATCTATCTATCTATCTATCTATCTATCTATCTATCTATCTATCTATCTATCTATCTATCCGTCCACCAGGTGGCGCGGTTGTTCCTCTAACACCTCCACGGTGCAGCTGAAGAAGCGGAACCTTTCTTCTAGGGCGCTGTTTCCGTCGGACAGCACTAGATGTCGGTGCAATGTGAGCCCAGAGAAGATGGCGGTGAACGTGATGCTGGTCTCGTCCGTGGACTACAGCCTGTCCAGAGCGGAGATCCTGAGGGGGCTCGTGGCGGACAGACTGAGCGCCGCCGCGCGGGACATCCTGGCGGTGCTCGAGAGGACCCTGGCCGGGCACGAGGAGGAGGCCTCGGGTCTGAGGGAGGAGAACGAGCGGCAGAGGAGGCTGCTGGAGCTCCTGCTGCAGCCGCGGGTCACTGTCTGCAGGACAGGTGGACAATAACAATAATAATAACAATAATAACAATCATAATACACTATGAACCCAGTACAGTGCACCAAACTCCATTCAGAAATCTGCTGATTTAAGCATCTAAAGCACCGGTTTTATAAAGATTTATGCATTACTCTGCAATAAATAACATTATGAACATGGAACAATGCACCAAACTCCAGTCAAAAATCTGCTGATTTAATATCAGAAACCTCTAAACTTTGAGTTTTATCATCTTTTAAAAATTACTCAGCAGTAAAAAACATTATGAGCATAGAACAGTGCACCAAACTCCATTCAGAAATCTGCTGATTTAAGCATCTAAAGCACCGGTTTTATAAAGATTTATGCATTACTCTGCAATAAATAACATTATGAACATGGAACAATGCACCAAACTCCAGTCAAAAATCTGCTGATTTAATATCAGAAACCTCTAAACTTTGAGTTTTATCACCATTTAAAAATTACTCAGCAGTAAATAACTTTATGAAGACATTACAGAGCACCAAACTCCATTCAAAAATCTGCTGATTTAAGCTTTTAAAGCAGCGGTTTTATAAAGATTTATGCATTACTCAGCAGTAAATAACTTTATGAACATGGTTCAATGCACCAAACTCCAGTCAAAAATGTGCTTATTTAATATCGGAGGCCTCTCAACTTTGGGTTTTATCACCATTTAAAAATGACTCAGCAGTAAATAACACAATGCACAGAGTTAAAACGCCATTAAAAAATTAGCTGATTAAAGCAGCGGTTTTATCACGATTTAAGCTTTAATGAGCAGTAAATAACATTATGAACATGGAACAGAGCACCAAACTCCATTCAAAAATCTGCTGATTTAATATCAGAATCAGCTTAATTGGCCAGGTTTGCATAAACAAACAAGGAACTTGACTCTGGTTAATCTTTGCTCTCAAAGTACAACACTCAACTATTTAAAATATAAAAGAATAAAAACAGAAAGAACAGTTGGAAATATATATAAAAAACTGTTAATAGAATTTTCAAATTGACTTGAACGGTGCGTTCAGGTGCTCTAACTTTCCTCTGTGATCCAGAGGAACCTGCAGGCGAGGAGGCGGAGAAGAAGAAGAAGAAGAAGGAGGAGGAGTCTGCAGGATGGGGGGGGCCCAAGGAGGAGGAGTCTGCAGGATGGGGGGGGCCCAAGGAGGAGGAGTCTGCAGGATGGGGGGGGCCCAAGGAGGAGGAGCAGCAGACGGACGTTAACACGGGCGAAACCATCCGTCTCGGTGATTCTCTCTCTCTCTCCATCTGTCCAAGCTTTCTTTTTCACCTTTTTGTTTTTTTTAGTTATAATGTTCACTCTATTTATTCATTTCTATTTTTTTATTCTTTTTGGATAAATGCGTCGTCGTGTTTACAGAATATTGAAAGCAGGAGAACACATCGTGGTTTCTCCGGGTTAAAGTTGTTTTTAAAGTTGTTGTTTTTAAATCCTAAATGTGTGTTTCTTTTAACCAAATTAACCAAAAATAACACGTTAGCGCGTCTGCTCTTCTCTGGTAGAATTAATCGTTACTAACCGTGAATATTAGGAGAAAAGGTCTGTTAAAAAGGTTTTAAAACCGCATCCTGTTGCTATTAGTCGAATAATTCATGAAGTCTAGTAGCTGGGTCCATAGGGAGTCAGGGTCGGGGACCGGAGGGTCGCTGGTTCAAGGTCCCCGTACTGAGCAAGGCACCCCCCTTCCCCCCACTCTGACATCTATCCATTAGCATGTGTGTGTAGTTCAGTGTGTGTAATAACATCAGAGTGTAATTGTAATTTCCCCTTGTGGGATTAATAAAGGATTTATTATTATTATTATTGTTATTATTATTCTTATTCTTATTATTATTATTGTTATTATATTATTATTATTATTATTATTATTGTTGTTGTTATTATATTATTATTATTATTATATTATTATTATTATTATATTATTATTATTATTATTGTTATTATTATTATTATTATTATTATTATTATTATTATTATTATATTATTATTATTATTATTATTATTGTTGTTATTATATTATTATATTATTATTATATTTTTATTATATTATTATTATTATTATATTATTATTATTATTATTATTATTATTATTCTGTTCAGACATGGAGGACTCTGGGAGCCCGGAAGCCTGCGACCCCGCGGAGGAAGAGGAGGGTGAAGAGTGTCCCGAGGAGGCGGCACAGAGCCCCGGTCTGGACCAGGAGGCGGCACAGAGCCACGGTCTGGAACAGGAGGCGGCACAGAGCCTTGTTCTGGACCAGGAGGCGGCACAGAGCCCCGGTCTGG
>NC_048425.1:390090-393512 GCF_013103735.1 Etheostoma cragini
GCAAAAACAATCCTAGGGATGCAAAATGATGAGAAAGGGATGCAAAATGTCTTCAAAACAATCCTAAGGATGCAAAATGATGAGGAAGGGACGCAAAACGTCAGCAAACAATCCTAGTTATGGAAAAAACAAACAAACAAAAACCTAATTATGGGTTGTAATTGCTAATTTGTAAAAACAACTTATGGAGACGTTTTAATAATGGAGGCCGTGGATAGAAACCGTCCTGAATGATGACCACTGAAGAAGAAGATGTCCTTTGTTCTTCTGGGATTTAGTGCTAAAAGTCACAGCTTTATGCCCCCCCGCCCCCCTTGATTGTAACTATCCTGACAGCTGTGCTGTCCCCAGGGAAACTCTGACACACACAACCTGAGGGGGGTGCGGGGGGGGGGGAGGACAGCGGCAGAGGTCAAAGGTCAGGAGGATGCAGTGGTCCACTGTCGTCGGGCAGATATGAGTCGAGTGCAGATAGAAAATAGTGAGTTTCCATCCCGGGACACATTTAGACCTTTTGGACTTTAACTCATCGTTAACTCACAATAACACGCATGTATGTGTGTCTCTGTGTGTGTGTGTGTGTGTGTGTCTCTGTGTGTGTGTGTGTGTGTGTGTCTCTACGTGTGTGTGTGTGTGGATTGCCATGTTCCCCGAACATTAACAAATCACACACATATATTTCCATTCCCACCCGCTGGAGGCGGTTCTCCTTCACCTGGCGGAGTCAAACCCCCTCACATTGGTCCGCCGTCGGCATGGCAACAACACAAATCAAAAGCTGTCAAAAATCCAGATAATCAACATTATATCGTCTTATAGTCTCAAGCAGGGGGTCAAAGGTCAAGCCCGAAAAATAACCCTAACCCCTGTGTTGTCCTCCCGTCAAACAGGAACTTGTCCTTCCGGGACAAAAACTGAAAATTAACTTTTTGTTGATTTTTTAAAGCTTTTTGGCTCTTTTTAAAACTATTTTAACACTTTTTTTATTCATGGTAAATAAACCTAATTTGAGTGACATCATGTCTGAATTTTGAGTTTGAAAAAGACTGAAATTAGGAATTATTTTGGTTGGATCACCGACTAGTTCATGTCAGAGTTAGGATACTTTTTTTAAAAGAAAATGTAAATTTAAAAAAAACAACCAAAAATTCATTTTTTTTTTCAAAATGGTTTGAAATTTGTTTGGAAGACATTTTCTGATAAAGTATTTTCCAAAATGGGTCAAATTTGACCCGAGGACATGAGGGTTAATCCAAAAGATATTTTGGTTTTCGGCTTGTTGGTTTAACCCTCGTGTTGTCTTCCCGTGAAAAAAAACATTTTGGTCACATTATTATCGTTTTTCTGACATTTCTGTCACTTTTCCAATGTAGTGGGTGTTTTGTTTTTTTACGTTTTTTTGTGTTTTTTCCAAAGTTTTTTGATATTTGAATGTGGATATTTTCAGCGACATCCCATTTTTTGTGTCAGAAAAAGGAAAACATGAACTGAAAACGAGTCAAACAAGGTTAACCCCTATAATTCAAGTTATTTTTTTAAACTCTCTTCCCATCAACATGCTGAAAATCAGCAACTTTTTCTTTAGTTTTTTCGACCTTTATGTCCCTTTTTTGACATTTTCAACACTAAGTAACACTAACTTATTAACCCTTGTGTTGTCATCCCATGAAAAAAAAACATGTTGGTCACATTAGTACTGTTTTTCCCGGCATTTTTGTCACTTTTTTCCAATGTTGTGGGTGTTTTTTGATATTTTAATGTGGACATTTTCAGCAAAAGCCGATATTTTGTGTCAAAAATAAATACTTAAAACGTTCAAACGAGGGCTAATCCAAAAGAAAAGGAGTCACAGGTCTTCAGGACTGGAGTGCGTCCCCATCTCCCTCGACTCCGCCCCCCCCCCCTCGGTGGCTCTTCATGTGTGCCTTCAGAACGTGGCTCTGCGTGAAGGCCCGGTCGCAGAGCTTGCACGGGTACGGTCTGTCCCCGTTGTGCGTCCTCATGTGGACGGTCAGGTACTCCTTGCGGGCGCACGCCTTGCCGCAGATGGCGCAGACAAACGGCTTGACGCCCGAGTGCGTCTTCTCGTGACATCTGAGCGTGGATATGCACTTGAAGGTCCGTCCGCACTCGGAGCACTCGTAGGGTCTCTCCCCCGTGTGGCTCCTCATGTGTCTCGCCAGGGCTCCCAGGGACGACAATCCCTTGCCGCATTCGCCGCACACCGTCTTCTCGCCGCCGTGCGTCCTCATGTGGGTGCGCAGCAAGGCGCCCGTGTGGAACGCCTTGGAGCACACGTCGCAGAGGTGGCTCCGGACTCGGTCCGCGTGGATCTTCGCGTGGTCTCTCAACTTCCCGGGGGTCAAAAAGCACCGGCCGCAATCCGGACAGCCGTAGCGCCGATCCCCGGCGTGAGCCATCTTGTGCAGCGACAGCGCCCGCAGGTTGTCGACGCCGTGGCCGCACACGTCGCAGCGGAACGCCTTCTCGCCCGTGTGCCTGGCGGCGTGCGCCCTCAGCAGGCAGGCGGACGCGAAGGACCGGCCGCACGCGTCGCACTTGTGTGGTTTCTCCTCCATGTGTTCGACGCGGTGCGCACTCAGGCTGTATTTCGACGCGTACGCCTTGCCGCAGACGTTGCACTTGTGCGGCCGCTGGCCCGTGTGCAGCGCGGCGTGCCGGCGGAAGCCGTGGGCGGAGAGGAAGGTCTTGCCGCAGACGCCGCAACTGTGCGTCTCCTGGTGACTCTGCAGGTGAGTCCTCAGCTCGTCCGAGGACTCGGAGCGCTGGCTGCAGACGCCGCAGAGCCGCTCGGGCTCGCCCACGTGGCTCACGGCGTGTTTCATGAGCATGCCGGTGGACGAGCGCAGGGCGTGGCAGACTCTGCACGACACGGGGGCGCCGCCGCCGCGGTAGTACGCCGGCCTCGGTTTCCTCTTCTTCTCCTTTTTGACGCCGAGTGCCTTCCTCCTCCCTCTGCTCTCGACAGGACAAAGACAAAGTTAAAGTAATAATAATAATAATAATAATAATAATAATCTACACAGCTCTATAAAGAAGGAAATATCTCTCCATTCCAGTTCTCCCGTTACAAACCTTGGCTCCGTCGGCTCCTTCCCGTCATGCTCGCCTGGTTCCCAGTCGCCATCACCATCACCACCGTCATCTTCATCACCACCATCATCATCATCACCATCATCATCACCATCATTGTCGTCCCGTTTGCTGGTGGTAGCAGTAGAAAGGACAGCGGTGGCGTCTTCTTCTTCTTCTTCTGTCCCGGGTTGCCGTCGTTCCTCGGTTTTCGGCGGTTTTTGGCGCCTCGACCTGCGGGGCGGACCATCTGCTTCCTCGCTCTCCACCCCCCCCCACACGATTGGTGTCGCTGAAGGCAGAAGATAGGCAGATCTGTTACAACCCCG
>NC_048425.1:393540-393845 GCF_013103735.1 Etheostoma cragini
CGGATCTCCTACTCAATAAACAACATGAAATGAGAGTCACACAGAGTCACACCTGCTGTTAACGTTCCTGTTGACATCACTTCCTGTGTCCCCGCGGACTTCCTGTCCTCTCTGTTGCTCCGTGCTCGTCAGAGACGTCTTCGCTGCCTGGAAGAAACCAACAGTCGGACTTTTTAAAGATCTAGTGCTGATCTTACAGGGAGATGTGTTCAGGGGCATTCTGGGCATGCTGGTCTTACAGGGAGGTGTGTTCAGGTGCAACCTGGGTGTGCTGGTCTTACAGGGAGGTGTGTTCAGGTGCAACC
>NC_048425.1:393945-398160 GCF_013103735.1 Etheostoma cragini
GCAGGTCTGAGACCAGGGGGCCGCAGGTCTGAGACCGGGGGGGGCAGGTCTGAGACCGGGGGCCGCAGATCTGAGACCAGGGGGGCCGCAGGTCTGAGACTCAGGCCGCGGGTCTGAGACCAGGGGGGGCAGTTGCTTTTCACCGACTGCGAGAGCCAGGCGGACCCAGAGCATGCTGGGAAACGCCGGCTTCTCAGCTGATTTAACACCTGATTGGTTTACAACGTGATGACGTTTTATATAAATTTGTATTGATTTTGAATCGGAGGGATTTTAACTCTATTTGTCTGATTTGAAGACTTATTCTGTCCAGAACACACGTTGTGAGGCTGATAGTGACGTTTAGAAGTCAGAGAGACTAAATCTGATCAGATCACGGATCATCTACAGTGTGTTGTTCATTAAAATCAGCAACAGATCTCATGTAGAACATTCTGACATCTACTCTGTCATCATTAAAACAACTGGAGACTGTGTACCAGCTGATATGGGGGTCTGATTATATTTTATTAAATCAGAATCGGACCACAGTGTTTGGTCACTTCCTGTCCAGTCTGAAGGAGCTGGAATCAGCTGGAAACTGTCCCACTTTACCGCAGATTTTTGTCAAAAAAATTCATATTTCAGATATAAAACCCTTTGAAACGGGTCAATTTGACCCGAGGACAACACATGTGCTTTAATCTGAAAGATTAAATCAGGGCTTTAATCTTTAGTATTGTTTCCTGAGGGTGGAGTCAGCCACCTGAGTGATGGTGTGTTTGTGTGCTCAGGTCACAGGTACACCTCCCGGAGCACAGGCACCAACCACGAGATGGAGTTCAGCAGTGCTCGTGTTGACCACCTGGTGCGGAGGGTGAAGTCGCCGCGTGAAATGACGGAGTTCTTCGAGGGCCGGGGGGACCTTCTCTACTACCGGCACGCTACGTTTTCAGAACCAGATCTGGATCCGGATGACCGACCGCTGGAGGTAAAAATATGTAACAGCAGAAAAAGGAATTGACACTCGTCTTATCATCATTATCATCATGTTATACATTGAACCAGTTGGTGAGTAATTTTAGGTTATTCGCCATGCATCTTTAACAGGGTTTGAGTCAAGTCTCCACTACATGTTGGGCACATAATACGATAATAACTGTATTTGGGCGGTGCTTTTTAAACCAATGTTTACTTTTCTAATCTACTCAAATTCAATAAAAAGACATTTAAAAAAAAAACGAGGTGTTCCTGGGCGCCTCCCTAGGGGGGATGGTCCAGGCACGTCCAACTGGAAGGAGGCCTCGGGGAAGACCCAGGACCAGGTGGAGAGATTATACCTCCACCTGGCCAGGTAACACCTCCACATCCCCAGTCGGATATGCGGTCATAGATGGATAGATAGATGGAGGGATAGATGGAGGGATAGAAGGAGGGATAGATGGATAGAGGGATCTTAGGTGCCTAATTTGAAACGGTGAGATTGTCTAGATCTTCTGTGCTGCCAGGTGCAAGATGAAGGGTTGAGGGGTTCCTGTGGGGTTTTGTGTGTGTAACCAGATGGTGGTGGAGCGTTTCCACAGGAACAGATCCAAACCGGCCAACGGAGACGTGGCCCAGCGAGTGTTCCTATTGGCTGAAAGACGGATCGAGCTGACCTATCACTTAGAGGATCACCGATTTATCCCTTCGAAGAGGAGCTTCATCAAACCGCAGGAGTCGACGGAGAACAAGAAGGCCGAGGACTTCACATCCGACATGGAATCCAGCTTTCAGGTACAGACAACAAACGCACCATAAGATAAACAGGAGAGTTCAGTCTTTTTAAGTCAAATTCAATGAGCTCATACACTCTTGTGTCTGCGTGCATCTGTTGAATGTGTGGAGGTTCAGGTGGATCCATCTGAGAAGCCTCTTAAGACCCTGGCTCTGTACAACATGCTGGTGGCTCTGATGAAGGAGGAAGAGAAGGTGGTTTTCCAAATCAAAGCGTCTAAGCAAGAGGTAACCGTGTCACCTGGAGTAAAAGTATCGCTAGAGTCCCAATTCAGAGTTAACATCCCACAATAATCATAGATTCTGGATTTCTGAATGACGGACGAACCATCCTTGTTATTCTAAGAACATCTTTTTTTAAACATGTCTGGAAAAGCTCTTTTAAATTAAGTCTGGTCTAACCTTCCTACCCATCCCACTGGCATTTCCGTGTTAGTCCCCCTGAAGGGTTCTGTGGTACGTAGAGTTTGTAGAACGTGATTTGAGGACCTTCTGTGTGAGCAGGTGAGAGACATCGTGGTCTGCAGGGAGCAGGAAGAGAGAGACGTTCAGCTCGAGTTCTCCCCGTGGACGACGACCGGAGCTGCCATGGCCCGCCGACAGAGACAGGAAATGGTGGGACATGCACACACACACACACAAACACACACACACGCATGCACACACGCACACACAAACACGCGCACACACAAACATACACACCCATGCACGCACAAACAAACACACACGCACGCATACACGCACCCACGCACACACACAAAAACACATGCACGCACGCACGCACACGCCAACATACACACACAAACACGCACACACACACAAACACGCACACACGCACACGCATGCACACACAAACACGTGCACACACAAACATACACATGCATGCACGCACAAACATACAAACACACACGCACGCATACACGCACCCACACACACAAACACATGCACGCACGCACATGCACACGCACACGCATAAACACACACACAAGCACACGCACACACACACACACACACACAAACACGCACGCACGCACAAACAAACACGCATGCACACACACACAAACACGCATGCACCCACGCACAAACAAAATAAATAAACAAACACGCATGCACACACACAAACACGCCCGCACGTACACACACATGCATGCACACACACACAAACACGCACACACAAACACGCACACTGTGCACACACACAAACACGCACACACCCATGCACAAACAAAATAACAAACAAACAAATATTCATGCACACACACACAAACACACACACAAACACGCATGCACACACGCACGCATGCACACACAAACTAAACTACACACATGTTATGGTTGTGTCAGAGTCCCAGTCTGAGTGCTACTATGTGGATTTCCTACCTCCACTTTACCAGACCTTGAACTAGTACCCACCTACCAGGGGTGGAGTGTACAAGTACATTTACTCAGGTACCTTTGAGGTACTTGTGCTTCATTTTCCCTTTTCTACTACTTTACTCTTCTACTTTGACTCCCCTGCATCTCCGAGGTAAATAGTGTACTTTGACCTACCTCGTCCCATTTACCGTACACACTGTCCTACCCTCTAAACATTTCAATATATAAATGACACTTATGATCGACCGTCACATCTAACGCTGCTTGTTGCAGGAGCATCTGGCCGCCGAGGAGCAGAGGTGGTTGCAGGAGAAGGAGAAGGACATCCTGGCTCCCCTCCTGATCCGGCTCGACATCGCAGAGACTCTGAGCGCCGAAGACGCCGAGCGCGTCCACCGGGACTGTTTGGCCGAGTTCAAACAGAGACTGGTAGAGCACGCCAACCTGATCCAGGAGCGCTGTGAAAAGGTACGGCCCACAGTTACTCCTGAGGTGGGTTGTATCACGTTTCCACTGCAGGAACTTAACGTTACAATCTCTAAGATCTCCGTTTCGCTGCGTTTGGAGAATCTAAGATGAGCTGTAATTGCAGGTGCGTGTTTTTGGATCTCATGAGAGAGATCCGGACCTTGTAGCAGAACTTGGATGTCACAGAGGGTGTCGGTAGTGGAGAGGTTGAGTCAACGAAAGCAGTCTGGAATGAATGAGAGGATTTAGTGGCATTACAAATTTGCGGTTATAAAGCTTTTTTTGTAGACACGCTAACATGTTCACGACAATCTGTGTTTAGGAGACTCGAGATCTGCAGAGTAGACAGCTGTGGTACCAGAAGAACCAGCTCGACATCACCAGACCGCAGGAGGAGGAGTACCAGACCTACTGCGCTGAGAAGACACTACAGATAAACGTGGCCAAGAAACGCCTCAGCATGTACGGACTCACACACATACACACACACACAGACACACACACTCACACACTCACACACGCATGCACGCACACACTCACACGCACACACATACACACACACACACACGCACGCACACACACACGTACTCACACATGCACACACACACACACGTA
>NC_048425.1:398260-401909 GCF_013103735.1 Etheostoma cragini
TAGAGAGGTCTAGACCTGCTCTATCTGTAGATTATAGAGAGGTCTAGACCTCCTTTCACCTTTGAGCTCTTCTTCATGACCAGGAGAGCGAGCAGCAGCTCGAGGACCCCCTACGAGGACTCAGGGTGCACTGTTGGGTGCTAGTGCTGTCAGGGTGTCGGAGCGTCCAGGAGAACTTCTTCATCGACCCTCTGACCGGGAACAGCTACCCCCCCGACAACGACAACTTCCTCGGCGTCGAGAGCGTGTGGAACAACTTCAACTACTACGTCAACATGCAGGACTGCAGGGACGGCTGCGTTGTGGGTCCACGTCCAAAACACACACAAACAACAGGCATTAGACCAGGAATGTGCTTTATGTTTTCTGTGTGTGTGTAAGAGCCAATCAGAGGAGAGCTTTACTCATTAGCATAAATCACATAAACATTAACCTCGGGGTGTCTTCCTGTTCTTGACACTTTTGCTGATTTTCGAGACGTGTTTGTCAACTTAAGAAATGTTTTTCTCACTTTTTTTTGATGTTTTTCTCACTTTTTTTGACGTTTTTGTCACTTTAAGAAATGTTTTTCTCACTTTTTTTTAATGTTTTTCTCACTTTTTTTGAAGTTTTTGTCACTTTAAGAAATGTTTTTGTCACGTTTTTGATCTTTTTAATCACAATCACAAGGTTTTGACATTTTTATTGACATGTTTATCACTTTTTTTGATGTTTGTTTCACTATCAACCTTTTTATTGATCACTTTTTTTCGATTTCTATTTGCTCTTTTTCTAGCGTTATTGTAGTTTTTTCCACACATTTTTGTTAAAAAACTAAACGTGGATAACTCCCAAATGGAAGCAGTGAGCTGATGATGAATGTAACGTGTGTGGAGCGTCGTTGGGAATCATCCTCAGGACTTTTTGGGACATTTAGTTTGAAAAATAAATTATTTTAATTTTTTTTTGTTTCTGCACTTTTTTAGATAGTTTTTGTCTCTTTTCACAGATTTTGTCACGTTTTTTAAAGTTGTTGTCACTTGTCTGATAGTGTCAAACAAATCAAATACATCTATATGTACGTGTGTGTGTGTCTGTGTGTGTGTGTGCGTGTGCGTGTGCGTGTGCGTGTGCGTGTGTGTGTGTGTGTGTGTAGGATGTGGTGTATGACCTGGAAGATTTAAAGGCGTGGGAGCCAGTCCTGTACGGCGCGATCAGTAAAAAGCAGCTGATGTCCGAGGTCTTGAAGAGAAAGGAGAGGAAGATGATGAGAACATTCAGCGATGATGAGGAGGTGTGTGCGTGTGTGTTTTCTGTGTGTGCGTGTGTGTTTTCTGTGTGTGCGTGTGTGTTTTCTGTGTGTGTATCTTTACATCTGTGTGCATACGTGATGTGTGTATGTTGTGGATACTTAGACTCAAAAGCAAGATACAAATGCACCGTTTTCTCCTCTTTTATTGATAAAAACTACTGAGACCAGCGACTTTAGGAACTCACTGAGACTGTTTTAAACACGAAAGTTTAAAGATGAACTTCTTCAGTAGGAACCGTTGAATGTGCTCGAAACTGAGAGCCACAGACAGGAAGTCAGAAAATATTAAGAGACGGACTAACATGTCGTTGTTTTGGATCTGCACATTTGGATTTGTTGATAAAAAGACACAAACACCTTTGCCCTCTTCCCAGATTGTGTCTTAATGTCTCCAAATGCAGCTTTTACTTCCATTTTTCCTCTGTACTTTTACACCAAGTTGAGTAAATAATAGCCCAGATTTTACCAGAGTTACAGCTTAAAGAAGCGTTGCTGCTGACATCTGATTTCCCCTGAATGAGGTCATCTGTAACCTCACCCATGTGTTGTTCATCATAAAGGAAGAGGAGCAGCCCCGAGCTTTGGACATGCCGCGATCCTGGGTCCATTACATCACAATCCAGAAAAAAGGTGCAGTAAGTCCACATGAGCCTAACCCTGAACCCTGGTGTTGTCCTCGGGTCAAACTGACCCGTTTCAGAGTGTTTTATATCAGAAATATGGATCTCTTTCAATCAAATTGCCCCAAAAATAACCTGGATGATTCCATGTAAAGCTCTTCAGGTAAAATTAATGATTACTTTCATTGCATTTTTGATTTTTAAATTTAATCTTATAGCATTTGAATTTGTTTTTTCTGGACTAAACTTTGACGTAGTACCCATCTGAGATGTCAGGTCTATAAAAAAGCGCCAATAGCATGGAAAAAAGTGACAAATAAATCAGAAAAAGTAACAAAAACATCAGAAAAAGTGACAAATAAATCAGAAAAAGTAACAAAAACATCAGAAAAAGTGACAAATAAATCAGAAAAAGTGACAAATAAATCAGAAAAAAGTGACAAAAACATCAGAAAAAGTGACAAAAACATCAGGAAAAGTGACAAATAAATCAGAAAAAAGTGACAAAAACATCAGAAAAAGTGACAAATAAATCAGAAAAAGTGACAAAAACATCAGAAAAAGTAACAAAAACATCAGAAAAAGTGACAAATAAATCAGAAAAAGTGACAAATAAATCAGAAAAAGTGACAAAAACATCAGAAAAAGTGACAAATAAATCAGAAAAAAGTGACAAAAACATCAGAAAAAGTGACAAATAAATCAGAAAAAGTGACAAAAACATCAGAAAAAGTGACAAATAAATCAGAAAAAGTAACAAAAACATCAGAAAAAGTGACAAATAAATCAGAAAAAGTGACTAATAAATCAGAAAAAGTGACAAAAATATCAGAAAAAGTGACAAATAAATCAGAAAAAAGTGACAAAAACATCAGAAAAAGTGACAAAAACATCAGAAAAAGTGACAAAAACATCAGAAAAAGTGACAAATAAATCAGAAAAAGTGACAAATAAATCAGAAAAAAGTGACAAAAACATCAGAAAAAGTGACAAATAAATCAGAAAAAGTGACAAAAACATCAGAAAAAGCGCAAAGAAATGTAATTTTCAATTTTGACCTGGAAGGACAAGTTCATAACGAATGTCCGTTCATAACGGGAAGACAACACAAGGGTTGATGTAATAGAACATCTGAGTGTTATTAATATCATATAACTGCATATAGCAGAGGAAGAGAACCTGAACCCTGGTGCTTTCTGGTCCAGACCTGGAGACCCGCTGGCCCGGAGGACAGAAGGTGACCCGCTACAGAAAAGCCCAGCTGGAGAAGTTTGCACCGTACCTTCGTCCAGACGGCCTGACCACAAGACTGACTACCTACAAAGACCTGGACCGTGAGGGGTTCAGAGAAATCCTTTTACAAATAACTCAACATGTTATTACATCACAAAAATTTGACATTTTGTGGATAACGTGTGTGTGTTTGTGTGTTTGTGTGTTTGCGTGTGTGCTTGCATGTGTGTGTTTTTGCGTGTGTGTGTGTGTTTGCCTGTGTGTGTGTGTATGTGTGTGTGTTTGCGTGTGTGTGTTTGCGTGCGTGTGTGTTTGCGTGTGTGTGTGTGTGTGTTTACGTGTGTGTGTGTTGGCATATGTGTGTGTGTTTGTGTGTGTGTGCATGTATGTTTGCTTGTGTGTGTGTGTTTCTGTGTGTGTGTGTGTGTGTGTGCTTGCTTGTGTGCGTTTGCGTGTGTGTGTTTCTGTGTGTGTGTGTGCATGTATGTTTGCTTGTGTGTGTGCG
>NC_048425.1:402009-406028 GCF_013103735.1 Etheostoma cragini
TCAAGCATTTAGTGGACAGTGGCGAGAAAAACCTCCCTTTAAGGGAGAAACCTTGGACAGACCCAGGCTCTCGGTAGGCGGTCTCTGACGGTGCCGGGTGTCTATAAGAGACCTTTTTAGAATTTAGAGAACCTTTTTTGTAGGGTTGTCAGTTTGCAGCCTTCAAAATTAGGGGGACAGGGTAGCAATTTTGAGACATTTTAGCCAACTTGGGCAAAAGTGTGCTTATATATTTACCTTTCTGAGATTACAAAATTAATTTAAAAGGTTCATGTTTAAGTTTGCTTAGTGCCAGTCCGTGAAGTTGAAGCATATTTTCTACAAATGTGCCAAATTTCATGGTCTACGTTGTCACTTGAGTCTACAATGCACCAAAACCTGTCTCAGATGTTTAGGTACATGTGTAAATGTCAGTTTCAGAGATATTTTGTGTTGATAAAATGAACATAAAGAAAGTTACAAACAACTACAGCAGTGTAGAAATATAATTTTTTTTTCAAATTCACAATTATATACTGTACATTTTATGGATTGTGAGAAAAAAAACGCATTGTATTTTGCGGAGAACTTTTAAAATTATGCTCATAATGTTTTTGTCTATGTTTTCCTACTCTATGGCCTTTGTGTTTTTCCCATCGGTGTGAATCTTTATTGTTTTGTTCCTGTTGGTTTTTTACAGTAAGATCACAGTACCTGCTGTAGTTTCTGTTTGTGAAGCAACGCAGCTTCTGCATCATGGTTCTTCTCTTCTTGCTGCGTCAGAAAGCGACTCTTCAGCTCCCGCGGAGGTTTCACCGTGTATTTGGTCTCCTGTGGTCCCGGCTCTGAGATCACACTCTGCAGACACACAGCACAAGCAGGCAGACATGCTCACGCCTGTGAGTCAACAATCTGGGAGGAAGCCCTTGTGTTCCAGGTGCTCACCCCCCTTTCTGTGTACTGTAGATACACAGTAATGCAGGGGTTCCCAAAACCTTCAGCCCACGACCCCCAAAGTAACGGTGTAAGTGACTTGCGACCCCCCCACTATAAACGTATATAAACATTGCGCGCAACCGCGCACGCACTGCAGGCGTCTCCAAACACGAGTATGTTGACAACACAAAGTACCACAACAGCCATAACAGTATTCTACAGTAATTTACTCATTACTTTAATTTGAACTTAATGAGATGGATGTGCAGGATGTTCTGAGCACAGCTGGTCCAGTCCGGGTTTAATGTTGGCGACCGCTACTCGGAGATCCTCCTCCACATCCAGTCGCGCTGCACACCGCCCTGCTACGACTGATTCTGTCGCTAATATGTTGTAAATCTGTCGCGATGACCTCAGGGGTCAGAGGTCAAAGACAATCTAAAGAGCCGTTCCCTTTTTAGTTATTTTGCTTGGTTTTATTTTAAATTTAGCCACTAGTTTTATCTTGTGTTAAAATCATGGCTAACATGTGCTATTTCTAATCCTTTTTAAATTTTAATTTATTTCTGGAAATCAACTTGCGACCCCCCCCCTTCTCTGGCTCGCGACCCCCCTGTGGGTCCCGACCCCCACTTTGGGAACCATCCCAGTAACGTCCACTGCACTTACTGTGACCTTGGTGTCCAGCAGGGGGCACTGCTGCAGGCTCTGGTCCAGCAGACACATCTCTTTGACGGCGTAGCCGCTGACGCAGTAGGCGTCGTAGTTGGCGCCGAGCAACAGGCTGCACAGCAGGGCGCCGTATTCAAAACACGTGGCCCTCTGACGCCTCAGCACCGAGGTGGGGGACAACAGGTACCTGGGCTGGGACAGCAACACGCACACCTTCAGGATCACTCAGAAACATCAGGTGTGTGCATTTATGGATGTGTGTGTGAACATGTGGATTCGGTCGCTTCTCCAGGCCACCTCGTGTTACAGGTCCCAACTGACCAATCGATTCTCTGCAGGTGGTTTTTTTCATCCACCTTTCTGAAACCCTGAAACAGGTTCCTGAGGTGTTCTGTCCACATAGTCCTCAAATTGGACAGATGGTCTAGCTAGCAGTCTGGATTTACCCTGCAGAGACCTGAGGACCAGGTAACCATAGTCCTCAGATTGGACAGATAGTCTAGCTAGCTGTCTGGATTTACCCTGCAGAGACCTGAGGACCAAGTAACCATAGTCCTCAGATTGGACAGATAGTCTAGCTAGCTGTCTGGATTTACCCTGCAGAGATCTGAGGACCAGGTAACCATAGTCCTCAGATTGGAGAGATAGTCTAGCTAGCTGTCTGGATTTACCCTGCAGAGACCTGAGGACCACGTAACCATAGTCCTCAGATTGGAGAGATAGTCTAGCTAGCTGTCTGGATTTACCCTGCAGAGATCTGAGGACCAGGTAACCCTAGTCCTCAGAAACCCACTAGAGTTTAAAATCACAACACAAAGAAAGAGGAAGGGAAACGGACATCGGCAAAAAGACATGCGTCCGGCGGACTTTCCTGCGACACCGGAACAATCCCAGAGGTGGTGCGTCGTGGATTTAGACTACGGGAACTCTAACGTGACCTGAATGTGGCCTGGGGGAACAGAACCCTCACATGTTCATTCCTGCGTCCACCACAGAGCCCAGTTAATTCCATCAGCTACTGAAATAAGTGGATCAGATGTTGTCTTCCTCACCGGGTCCACAGGCGGGTCCAAAGGGTCCAGAGACAGGAAATCAGCCACAAAGGAGGCGCAGCCCTCCCAGGTATGAAGGTCAGGGTGGACCGGGGGTGTAGGCCGGAGAGTCGTGGACACAAACTTCTGCATGTTGTGAATGACAAATATGGACAGGTGTTAGACAGAGGTATCAGAGGTGGGTAGTAACGAGGTCCATTTACTTGAGTGAGTTTTTGAAAAACTTGTACTTTCAGGAGTAGTTTTAAATCGCTGTACTTTTACTTGTAGTTGTACTTGAGTAGATTAGTGAAGAGGAAGCTGTCTTCCTCCGCTACATCAGGCTACAACGAGCTCCTTACTTTTCTTTTTAACTCGTTGGTATTCAACGCCTCATTGTTTTCACCCCAGCGTTAGTATTTTATTTTGACAGAGAGAGAGAGAGAGAGAGAGAGAGAGAGAGAGAGAGAGAGAAAGACACTTCCTTTGAAGGCTCTACCACGTGACTGTTTTCCACCAATCAAACGTCGTCGTGCAGTCACGTGACCATACTCGATCTCAGCGACGTGACGGGTTAGCTTGACAGTCGTAGCAAAAGCAAAGATGTTAGAACCAATTGTCGCCAAGGCAACGCGGACCAGGAGGTCGGGTAAATAAAACGCGTTGAGACGGTTGTCAGGGTTACCTTAACGCCACACTCGTTGACAGGACAGAGCAGCAGTGGCTTGCGGCTGGGGAACAGGTGCGAATACTGACGCTGGAAGTTGTCCGCGATGGCCAACAGTCGGGTCTCGTCGGGGGAGTTGACCCTGTAGGACTCGGGGTCCAGCTCGTCCGCCTGGTCCGACTTCAGGCTGGTGAAGGACAGCAGGCGAAGAACTGTTCATGGTCACAAGGCGTTTTACCCAGAATCCCACACAGGTCAGATTATCAGATCATATCCGGTATTAACATGAGGGAATGCAGTTGAAAGGAGTGATGTGTTGAGTGCATGGGTTTGTATTTTGAGGTACCAAAGGATTACTCTGGACCAGTGGTTCCCAAACTTTTTCAGCTCAAGACCCAAAAGAGAAATTCTGTGTCTCCCCGGGACCCGAATTTACGGAACAAAGCCATGAATTTAAATGTATATGAAGTGTATTTATTCCATTATAGAAGTAAACAAAAACAGAAAAGGTCTCTATTCTCCTTTATGTGTCTCTGTCCCCTCCCATCATCCCTTAGTACCTTAGTAATGAGATGTGTGTGTCTGGTTGGAGATATCAACCAGCTGAAAGGTTCTAGGTTCGGGTTTTGAAAGTGCCTGTCTGAGGTCATTCTAACGTCATTCTGAGGTCATGCTTAGGTCATTCTGAGGTCATTCTGAGGTCATTCTGAGGTCATGCTTAGGTCATTCTGAGG
>NC_048425.1:406128-409965 GCF_013103735.1 Etheostoma cragini
AGAGAGAGAGAGAGAGAGAGAGAGAGAGAGAGAGAGAGAGAGACCCAAAATCAGTAATTTACACAAATCAGTTCCGTCTCTTAAATTATTTTTTAATGTCTCAGTTGTCTTTATTTCTGAAAGTAAACATTTGTGTGTGTGTGTGTGTGTGTGTGTGTGTGTGTGTGTGTTTCCAGCCCGGATCGACCAATCCCCTGCCTTCTGTCCCATCAGGGATCCGAGGAACATCTGTGAAACTCCCGAGACAGCCGAAGCTTTCTGAAGCTTTTTTTATTGGCAGAGCCACAGACGACGTCCCAAATGCTGTGATTTGATTGGCTCCCAGCGTTCAGCCAGAGAATCATTAAAGGAACGAACCTCGATGGCGGCGTCAGAACTGATCCACGACAACGCCGACGTGCGACCCCACGTGGAGGTCAACGTCACGGCAACCAACCCCCCGACGCCTCCACGTTCTCAGAGGGTCGCCAACGGTACGGCCCGTTATTATTATTATTATTAATGTTAATATTATTATTATTAATGTTATTATTATTATTATTATAATTATTGTTATTATTATTATTAATAATGTTATTATTATTATTATTATTATTGTTATTATTAATGTTATTATTATTATTATTAATATAATTATTGTTATTACTATTATTATTAATGTTATTATTATTATTATTATTAATTTTATTATTATTATTATTATAATTGTTATTATTATTATTATTAATTTTATTATTATTATTATTGTTATTATTATTATTATTATTATTATTATTATTATTAATGTTATTATTATTATTATTATTATTAATGTTATTATTATTATTATTGTAGTTGTTGTTGTTGTTGTTGTTATTATAATTATTGTTATTATTATTATTATAATTGTTATTATTATTATTATTATTATTGTAGTTGTTGTTGTTGTTATTGTTGTTATTAACCGTCCTGTTGTCCTAGAGTCAAATTTGACCCGTTAAAAAAGTGACAAATGTTGTTTTTTTTAATGCAGGGGATGCAATTATTTATTAAGTGCACCAGAAACTTGTAAAAAGGGACGAAAAAAATCAAAATCCTCAGAAAAAGTGACAAAAGATATCAAAAAAATTGGCCAACCCGTTTCCCAAAAAAAATCTAAAAAACGTTAAAAGAAGTGACAAATGTTAAAAAAAAACTACAAATACGCAGGAAAATATCAACAGAATTTTATTTATTTTAAATGCTGGAAAAAGTGACAAAAAATGTTTAAAAATTTGACTCACTTGTTTCCAAAAATATTCTGTATCACAACTATTAGTAAAGAACGTTGAAGAAAGTGAGAAATTTGGGGAAAAAATTCAACAAAATGCAGAATAAAATCTAACAAAAACATTTAAAGACGGGTAAACAAGCTCAGAAAAACACTTAAAAAAGCAACAAAAAACCACTGAAAATCTGGTGAAAAGGTGCCAAAAAGCATTTTTACATTATTCATTCATAAAGAAAATATGTGTCCTTAAAGGGTCGATTTTTCCCAAAAATTTAAATAATTTTTTTTTAATTAAGATCAATTTCCAAAAAAGGATTTGTTTTTTAATTCCTTTTGTTAAATTTTTTTTTGGGGGGGGGTTAAAGTATTCAAGCCTGTGTATGTTGAATCAATGTGAAAGTTGAAGGTGCGTGAGACCAGGACCTGAATCCTTCTTCCACCGTTGGTTGCAGCTCTAGCGAACGGTAACGCGACCCGCCACTCTTCCTCGCCGCCATTGGACGGCGGCGGCGGCAGAAAGGCGGCGGCGGCGGCGTCCGAGTCGGCGGCAGCGGGGGCGGGGGGGGGCAGCCGGCTGTGCAGCCAGTGGAAGCAGAACCAGCTGATCCAGTCCCTGAGCAGCGGGCTGCGGCGCCACTGCGACTACGTGAAGATCTCGGTGGCGCCGGAGGAGCCGGCCGACCGCCTCCCGAGCGAGTGGTGGAAGACGGGCGTGGCCTTCCTCTACGCGCTCTTCATCCTCGTCTTCACCACCGTCGTCATCACCGTCGTGCACGAGCGGGTGCCCGACAAGTCGGTGAGCCCGCCGCTGCCCGACAAGTTCTTCGACTACCTGGACCGCGTCCCCTGGGCCTTCACCGTCACCGAGGTCAACGGGCTGATCCTCGTCGGACTCTGGCTCGTCCAGTGGCTCTTCCTCAACCACAAGTACGCCCACACACTCCTGGTTCAGGACTTCTGTCCTGGTTCAGGACTTCTGTCCTGGTTCAGGACTTCTGTCCTGGAGTAGGACTTCTGTCCTGAAAATTAAAATGTAACTTAGACAAGTACACCCACACACTCCTGGTTCAGGACTTCTGTCTTGGAGTAGGACTTCTGTCCTGGTTCAGGACTTCTGTCCTGAAAATTAAAATGTAACTTAGACAAGTACACCCACACACTCCTGGTTCAGGACTTCTGTCCTGAAAATTAAAATTTAACTTAGACAAGTACACCCACACACTCCTGGTTCAGGACTTCTGTCCTGGATCAGGACTTCTGTCCTGAAAATTAAAATTTAACTTAGACAAGTACGCCCACACACTCCTGGTTCAGGACTTCTGTCCTGGAACAGGACTTCTGTCCTGGATCAGGACTTCTGTCCTGAAAATTAAAATTTAACTTAGACAAGTACACCCACACACTCTCCCTGGAATAGGACTTTTTCCATTAAATATGACTTTTTCACAAACTACAATTTTTCCTTAAATATGACATATTTCCAGAAGTATGAATTTTTCCCTTAATATGACTTTTTCCCTTAAATATGACTTTTTCCCTTAAATATGACTTTATACCTTAAATATGACTTTTTCCATTAAATATGAATTTTTACCTTACATATGACTTCTTTCCTTAAATATAAATGTTCCCTTAAATCCGACTTTTCCCTTAAATATGAATTATTTACTTAAATATGACTTTTTCCATTAAATATGACTTCTTTCCTTAAATATGACTTCTTTCCTTAAATATGACTTTTTCCCTTAAATCCGACTTTTCCCTTAAATATGAATTCTTTACTTAAATATGACTTTTTCCATTAAATATGACTTCTTTGCTTAAATATAAATGTTCCCTTAAATCCGACTTTTCCCTTAAATATGAATTATTTACTTAAATATGACTTTTTCCAATAAATATGAATTTTTACCTTACATATTACTTCTTTCCTTAAATATAAATTTTCCCTTAAATATGACTTCTTTCCTTAAATATGACTTTTTTCACAAACTAAATTTTTCCCCAAATAAAATGACTTTTTTTCCTTAAATATGACTTTTTTTCCTTAAATATGACTTTTTCCCTTAAATCAGACTTTTCCCTTAAATATGACTTCTTTCCTTAAATATGACTTTTTCAATTAAATATGACTTTTTTACACGTTTTATTTTTGTAATATTCTGTTTTGATGTTTTTACTGCAGACATTTCAAAATAAGACATTTTAAAGCTGTAAAGTTGCCTACTGGAGGTGACATGGATGCGTTACTACGTAATTCCCCCAAAGGGATCAATAAAGAGTATAAATTAAATAACAAATTAAAATAAATAAATAAATAAATTAAATTAAATAAATGAGTTTAAATTAATTTAAGTTAATTAAATTAATTTAAGTTAATTAAATTATTTAAAATAAAATAAATAAATTAAATAGCTGATTGTTGTGTCTGCAGAGCTATAATAGCGCGCCGCTGTTTCTTCCTCATCGGGACTCTGTACATGTACCGCTGCGTCACCATGTACATCACCACGCTGCCGGTGCCCGGGAAACACATGGTGTGCGCTCCGAAGGTACACACTACACACTCACACTACACACACTCACAC
>NC_048425.1:410065-411780 GCF_013103735.1 Etheostoma cragini
GTGTGTGTGTGTGTGTGTGTGTGTGTGTGTGTGTGTGTCTGTGTGTGTGTATTGAGAGATGTTTATTGATCCCAAGAAAAATGGGAATTTCCGGTGTTCCAGCAGCAAAATCAGTTACAAAGCACAGAATATAAATATAAAGGAAACACAAGGAAAAATATAAATACATACAATATACATAATATGAATAAAAATAAAATATTTGAATATGTAGAGGATGGGAAAACAGAAATGAGCAACTGCTTAAATAATATCCTAAAATGTAAATAAGCCAGTTGTGCAGCGGTGTGGTGTCTAAAAGTCTCATCTACACCCAGTGATGACATGTTGCCTGTGGTATGAAGTGTGTGTGTGTGTGTGTGTATGTGTGTGTGTGTGTGTGTGTGTGTGTGTGTGTGTGTGTGTGTGTGTGTGAGTGTATGTGTCAGTATGTGTGTGTGTGAGTGTATGTGTCAGTATGTGTGTGTGTGTGTGTGTGTGTGTGTGTGTGTGTGTGTGTGAGTGTATGTGTCAGTATGTGTGTGTGTGTGTGTGTGTGTGTGTGTGTGTGTGTGTGGGTCCTCCTCTGAGATATCATCCATCTCCATCCCCGTTGGCCTGATTTGCAAAACTGTCTGACCTCAGATCAGATCATATCGTTATATATCAGGGCTGGAGGACTAGAGTCCGGTCTTGGACTCGAGTCCGGACTTGAGACCGTTTTTCTCTGGAGTCGGACTTGTCTCGGTCTCGGCCCCTGGTCTTGCCAGATATGGCTTCTGGTCTGGACCGAGTCCAGGTGTCTTTATTATGTTGATAATAATAATGGAGGGAAAGTGAAACCCAAAATGATGGTCTTGATACTGTCATGCATAAGACCTTTATTCTGTCCTGGACTCGGTCTTGACTCGGACTCAAAACTCTTTGGACTCGGCCTTGACTCGGACTCGACTAGTCCTGGTTGTGGACTTGTCTTGGACTCGACTAGTCCTGGTCTTGGACTTGACTTAGGTGGTCTTGACTACAGCCCTGATATATATACTGTCCCACCAGACTGACCTCATATCAGATCATAACGAGATTTTTGACGTTTTTGTCTCTTTTCTGATATTTTCGTCCTCTGTCTATCATCTGTCTGTCCTCTGTTTGTCCCCTATCTGTCCTCTATCTGTCCCCTGTCTGTCCTCTGTCTGTCCCCTCTCTATTCCCCTGTCTATCCTCTGTCTACCCTGTCTGTCCCCGGTCTGTCCCTATGTCTATCCCCTGTCTATCCTCTGTCTGTCCTCTGTCTGTCCCCTCTCTATTCCCCTGTCTGTCCTCTGTCTGTCCCCTCTCTATTCCCCTGTCTATCCCCTGTCTATCCTCTGTCTGTCCCCTCTCTGTCCCTCTGTCTGTCCCCTGTCTGTCCCTCCTTCGTCTGTCTCTCAGCCTGGAAGCTGCTATCAAGAAGCTGGACCCGGAGGACGGCGAGCAGATCTTTGAGTATTTAAAGACTCACGCCCTGCTGACGAGGGAGAAAGCCCGTAAGAGCCAATCAGAGGACAGCGTTACTCATTAATATTAATCTCATTAGCATAAATTACATTAGCAATGTAACTCGTGGTAAAGTAGGTAATACGTCCCCCTTGGTGGACAAGATGGAATCTGACTGTGTGTGTGTGTGTGTGTGTGTATGTCTCTGTGTGTCTGTGTGTGTGTGTGAGTGTGTGTGTGTGTGTGTGTGTGTGTGTGTGTGT
>NC_048425.1:411880-416959 GCF_013103735.1 Etheostoma cragini
AGGAGGGGGGGACACAATGGAGACTTGTCGCTCTTTTTCTACGTTTTTGTCGCTCTTTTTATACCTTTTTGTTGCTCTTTCTCTAAATTTTTGTCGCTCTTTTTATACGTTTTTGTCGCTCTTTCTCTAAATTTTTGTCGCTCTTTTTCTACATTTTTGTTGCTCTTTTTCTACATTTTTGTCGCTCTTTCTCTACATTTTTGTCGCTCTTTTTCTACCTTTTTGTCGCTCTTTTTCTACATTTTTGTTGCTCTTTTTTCTACATTTTTGTTGCTCTTTCTCTAAATTTTTGTCGCTCTTTTTCTACATTTTTGTCGCTCTTTCTCAAAATTTTTGTCGCTCTTTTTCTACGTTTTTGTCGCTCTTTTTCTACATTTTTGTCGCTCTTTTTCTACATTTTTGTCGCTCTTTTTCTACATTTTTGACGCTCTTTTTCTACGTTTACACGTTTTTAACATTGTTTTTGTGATTTTCCGGTGTTTGCTGTTTTTGTTTTGAACAGTTTTAATATTAATTTACGAAACGATAAATTCGCTTTTACAGCTCAAACTGAGAAAACATGTCCGCGTGTTAAACGTGAATGTCTTCTAGTGTCTCGTCTCCTCGGGACAGACGCCGAACATCTTTGGATCGGTGGACCAGAGACGCGTTTAGAGGCTTTTTGGGAGACACTGATCCGCATTTCTCACCGTTTTCTGATGTTTTAGAGACCCGAGCACTCATCCCTTCATCCAGAAGATAATCGTTAGCTGCAGCCGCGAGCGCTAGCCGACCGCCGGGAGGACAATGAGCAACCAGGAGGAATAACGGCAGAATAACGGAGGAATAACGGCAGAATAACGGAGAGATAACGGAGGAATAGTGGCAGAAAAACGGAGGAGTAACGGCAGAATAACGGCGGAATAACGGCGGAATAACAGCAAATAACGGAGGAATAACGGCAGAATAACGGCGGAATAACGGCAGAATAACGGCGGAATAACGGCAAATAACGGCAGAATAACGGGCAAATAACGGAGGAATAACGGAGGAATAACGGCGGAATAACGGCAAATAACGGCAGAATAACGGGCAAATAACGGCAGAATAACGGCAGAATAACGGCGGCATAACGGCGGAATAACGGCGGAATAACGGCGGAATAACAGCAGAATAACGGGAGAATAACGGCAAATAACGGCGGAATAACGGCAGAATAACGGCAGAATAACGGCGGAATAACGGCTGAATATCGGCAGAATAACGGCGGAATAACGGCGGAATAACGGCAGAATAATGATGGAATAACGGCAGAATAACGGCGGAATAACGGCGGAATAACGGCGTCAATCCACGACTTCTTCTCCTCTTTCTGCAGAACGTTCTTGAGCTTCGAAGCCGCCGCTAACAACCAAACTGTGGCTCCAAGGAAACAGGAAGAGGAGGAGTCAGAACTCGTTAACTCTGATTTATCGACGAGAAAACGTCGTGAAAACGACGTCTGTCGGGCGTGGAGCTGCTGAACTACGGAGGCCCTGAAGGGTCACGGGACGTAAACGAGGAGCGGGAAGAACGGCGTTTATCTTCCTGGAAATACAACAGAATGAACCCGATGACGTCTTTTTGGGAAATACTGACTTTTACACCCAAAAAAACCCCCTGAGGAGGCTTAACGCGGCCGCATGCTCCTTCTGACATTTTGTTTTTTTTGGCGCCTTATTTAGTTTGTTGGTTATTCGATGTTTTTGTTGCTTTTTGAAGCATTTTTGCCCCTTTTTTTTGATCATTTCTCTTTCTTTTTGGGGGGTTTTGGTGCTTTTCTAACTTTCTTGGCATCTTTTCTTATATGTGTGTGTGTGTGTGTGTGTGTGTGTGTGTGTGTGTGTGTGTGTGTCTCGTTTTCTTTTCTCGATTTCAAGTTTTTGTTCAAGTTTTTTTTTTCATTGTTTTCGTTGCTTCTTGGTGCCTTTTCTTATTTATATATAAATATATATATATATATATATATATATACTATTATTTTATTTTATTTATTTATTTTTCGAGGTTTTGGGGGTTTTTGTTTACGTTTTCTGGCACCTGTTTTGAGTTATTAGTTTTTCCCGAGGTGTTTTGGTGCTTCTTCCCGTCAGGCGTGTATAACGGATGAAACGAGTATAAATATGTATAAATATTGAGATTATTTGCGTTTTGGGCCTTTTTGAGGTTGTTTTTACCTAAACTGCTATTGGACGAGAGTCACTGCTGTTTGTGCCAAACATAATACATTTATCTTCAAGTATTGATCATTATTATTATTATTATCATTATTATTATTATTATTATTGTTGTTGTTGTAAATGTCTTTCTGTACTTAACTGTTTAAGTTACATTTTCAAGTGAAAATGTTTAAGTATTGAGACGCCGGGCTCAGTTTTTTGTCTTTGTCGTTCTTTATTGTAAAAAAAAAATAATAATAATAAAAATGAATGAATCGCTGAAACCGAATCCACCGAATCTCCATCAAGTCAAGTTTATTTCATCCATAAAAATGGAAATTACAATGCTCACACTCACCATCTTACCCATAAAAGAATTTAAATACAGTACCACAAATACACTACAATATTATACATAAATACAATGAGAAAAATAAAATAAAAATAAATAAAAACTCATGCAAATGTACGTTTAAAGTGCTTGTTGTGCTGCCTAATAGCCTGAGGGATAAAAGAAAGAGCATACCGCTTTGTTTGAGTCACAGGAGGTCTTAGTCTACCACTGGAGGTCTTAGTCTACCACAGGAGGTCTTAGCCTACCACACGAGGTTTTAGCCTACCACAGGATGTCTTAGCCTACCACAGGAGGTCTTAGCCTACCACAGGAGGTCTTAGCCTACCACAGGAGGTCGTAGCCTACCACAGGAGGTCTTAGCCTACCACAGGAGGTCTTAGCCTACCACAGGAGGTCGTAGCCTACCACAGGAGGTCTTAGCCTACCACTGCGCTCTATGACCCTGACGGACAGATTACCATGAAGGGGGTGACCCGGGTCCCTCGTTATTTCCTGAGTCATTTTTACCAGATGATCGTCATATACCTGATCCACTGTATTTAACTCTCCCACCATATTCCCAGCCCTTTTAGTCACTCTATCAATTCTGGCCTTCTCAGTTACCCCAGCATTCCCCCCCCCCACCCCACCACACAGTATCTCCAAACACTACATATGACTGACATAAAAAACATTTTAACCACATCCGTGTTCTCCTTAAAGGACTGCAACTTCCTCAAACAGTTGACCCGTGGACTTAATTTTTTCATCAATGGAAATCATGGAAACGGCGTCCGATTTAAAGTCTGTTTCTGGAAGATTTGCATTCCCTAACGCTCCGAGGAGAAGGAGCCGAACCCCGATGTTAGCGTTGTTGTTGAGAGTTGGAACTTTGATAATAAAAGATTTATCGTCAGTCGAGGATTGTTGTCGTGTTGTAATTATGACTCACTTCCTGTTTCGAGGAGACTGAACGTCGTAGTCTGGTCCACATGTTCACACCGGGCGACTTTTTGACAATCAGCTGAAAAAATAAAAATAACTAAAAAAAGAATAAGCTGGCAACGTTTAGGTTCCAAAAAGCACAAAACAAAGGGGTGGAGCGAGCTAGAGAAACAACTGAGAGAGAGAGAAAGGTGCTAATGTAATATAAACAAAGTGGTGGAGCAAAATATATTATGTAAAAAAAAATATAATGAAAAAAAAATATGTTAAAGTAATAATGTAAAAAATGTAATGTAAAATAAACAATGTTATATAAAGATAATGTAAAAAAAAAAACGTGTAAAAATATTATGTAATTTTTAAAACCTGAGACCTTCAGGTCTTCAGTACAGGGCAGACCGATAAAATGACTCATTTTCGTGTGTTTATAATATTTTCGTGTGTATATAAGATGCTATAGCCGTTGCCTAGATACCTTCAGGTCCAACCACGCCAGTGACGTCATCCATATTGTCAACGTTCAAATACTGACACGCAATATTAAAAAAAAAAAAAACGAATTTTTTGTGTTAATTAAAAAAAAAAAAAAAAAAAAGCTGTATTGATTTTTTTTAATTACATTTTTTTGTGTAATTCATTTGTAATTATCATAAACAACAAGTTATCAACATGTTTTTCTTTTCAGTTCAGTTCCTCTTTAAGTAGTAAGAAGAGTAGGAATGGTTTTAATTAAGGTGAATAACACCACGACTACACCCTAACGAGCTAGAGATGGATTATAATGGTTTTAAATAACAGAAAGCGTAAAGAAGACACAGTAATTAGAAAATCCTACTGGGGTTAGATGCCTCTGTCAGGGTTAATGTAGGCCTACTACAGCGGGAATCAAACCCCCGACCACACCAACCACAGGGCTCATACCCGTCTTCCTGGGGGACACATTGGTTGAGGTATCGCTGTGGGAATTGATGAAGGATGGCCCGCATTTAAGCTTTAAACGACTGGACCGTTAGAGCACTTGAACGCAACATTTCAACGTCATCGGGTCTGGCTGTTACCATGGACACGGAGAACAACAACGGTCCGAGTTTCAATCGTTTGGGTCCGTTTAGTGAAACAGACAAAACCCCGTTCAGGTCTACGGGACTAGGTGAGTACACATTTGAACAGGATAATTATATATATGTATATAAATATAACGAGATAAGGTTACGCGCCCATGTAACGTTTTAACCTCGACGCCTCACGTTAGCTTAGCGTTAGCTTAACGTTAGCTTAACGTTAGCTTACGTTAGCTTAGGCTAACTGAAATTCCACAACTTCCACAGTTATTAACGCAACCGGTTCTTCTTTTTTACATTAAAGTTAGTGTGTATCTGATGAGCAGGTGTGTAGATGTGTGTGTGTGTGAGTGTGTATCTGATGAGCAGGTGTGTAGATGTGTGTGTGTATCTGATGAGCAGATGTGTAGATGTGTGTGTGTATCTGATGAGCAGATGTGTAGATGTGTGTGTGTATCTGATGAGCAGGTGTGTAGATGTGTGTGTGTATCTGATGAGCAGGTGTGTAGATGTGTGTGTGTGTGTGTGTGTGTGTGTGTGTGTGTGTGTGTGTGTGTGTGTG
>NC_048425.1:417059-419017 GCF_013103735.1 Etheostoma cragini
GAGAAGGAGAAGAAGAAGGAGAAGGAGAAGGAGAAGGAGAAGAAGAAGGAGAAGAAGAAGAAGGAGAAGAAGGAGAAGAAGAAGAAGAAGGAGAAGAAGGAGAAGGAGAAGTTGGTTAAAAACACTTTCACGATACAAGTGAAACCACACACACACACACACAGACACACACACACACACACACACACACACACACACACACACAGCGAGAGCATCCATTTAATTCACCAAAACACCCCCTCCCCCCTCCCCCCTCCCCCAATACCGGGTAACCACGGTTACCTAGGTAGTTAAGGAAGGTGACCCTGTCTCCGGGGACGGAGCCGGTGGGCGGAGCCAGGAGCTCGCTGCTGTCATCGGAGGCGGAGCAACAGAGGAGGCGGGCCTGGGACAGCACCCCCCGCACCTTACAGGCCTTGATGTTGCATAGCAACACGGCGAGACTGCCCTGCACCTGCAGAGAGACAGAGGTCAAAGGTCAAGGTCAAAGGTTATTTTTATAGTTTATTTGCGGCCAAGACGGGCTGTAGAGAAACACAATGGTAGAAGATAGAGAACCGTCCAATTAAAACCAGACAAGAGATACTAATAATAATATTAATATTAATAATAATAATAATAATTATTATACATTTTATTTATAATGAGAGAAAAATAAAACTAAATAAAAGAAAGAATAATAAATAAATAAAGTAAATAAAGCGTCCCCGTAGTGTTGTAACCGACGCAGTGTCTGGTTCCCCTATCTCGGGGAACAAGGGTTACACACGTAACCCAAGACGTTACTTGTGGTGTCCCCCAGGGGTCAGTTCTTGGCCCCATCCTCTTCATTCTCTACCTTACCCCCTCTTTGGCCAAATCATCAGCCGACCCCCCCCCACACCCTCACAGTCACCCCCATCAGGACTCACCACCTGTCTGGAGGAGATGGAGCAAAACTTTCGTCAACTCAATAGCTCCAAAAACCGAAGCCATCCTGGTTGGAACTCCTCATCAGACCAAACCATCATCCATGACCAGCATCACCTTTTCTGGTCTTAACGTCCCGCTCTCATCAACCGTTAGTGATCTTGGTGTAAAAATGGACTCCCAACTCACTTTAGAAGCCCGTATAGATCACCTATTCAAGACCTCTTTCCACCACCTTCGTAACATCTCCAACCTCCGACCCGGTCTCTCCCTCCCAGACGCCGAGAAGCTGGTTCACGCCTTTGTCTCCTCCAGACTGGTCCACTGCAGTCCACTTCTCATTGGGATCCGTAGGAACAGTCTGCAGAGGCTTCAGTACCTTCAGAACTCTGCAGCTAGGATCCTGATGAGAGTTCTCCACCCACTGCACCGGCCCCCCCATCTCCACCAGGATGGAGTTCAAGGTTAGAATTGTGCCGTCACATGCTACCGTTCTCACGAGGACCAATTAGATTGGAGTAGTTTTCCTCCGCATTCCTCCCTGTCACGCCTAAAGGCGTCCACATAGTGTCGTAACCGACGCAGTGTCTGGTTCCCCTATCTCGGGGAACAAGGGTTACACACGTAACCCAAGACGTTACTTGTGGTGTCCCCCAGGGGTCAGTCCTTGGCCCCATCCCCTTCATCCTCTTACCTTGTCCCCCTTTGGCCAAATCATCAGCTGACCCCCCCACACCCTCACAGTCACCCCCATCAGGACTCACCACCTGTCTGGAGGAGATGGAGGTATGGATGGAGGTGGTCCTGAAGGTTGAGGGGCTACTGGCTTGTTACCTGGTCGGGGGGGGTGTTCTCCCCCAGGATGCTGACCACGGTGCGGGGGGCGCCCTCCCCCACGTCCACCTCCTGCACCGACATGGCCTCGGCCAGCGGGTGGCGCCGCGCGCCGAGGATCCGTCCCACCCGCAGGTTCAGCCGGGACACGTCCACGGTAGGCTCCGCCTCCAGGGACAGGACGCCGGGGGAGGCACGGGCTGGGGGGGGGGGGG
>NC_048425.1:419117-420182 GCF_013103735.1 Etheostoma cragini
CCCATTTGCAACCTCCACCTGCACCCTCCACCTGCACCACCCGCCTGCAACCTCCGACTGCACCACCCATCTGCAACCTCCACCTTCACCCTCCACCTGCACCACCCGCCTGCAACCTACGCCTGCACCCTCCACCTGCACCACCCGCTTGCAACCTCCGCCTGCACCATCCTCCTGCACCCTACGTCTGCACCACCTGAAAAAGAGCCAAAAGATGAAGTATACGTTGTGTTATGCACGGTATATATTTTATTTTCCTTTTATTTTGCAGATATTATTCTTCAACAACTGGCAGAAGTGTGGAAAAAAAAGAGCAAAAAGTGACAAATGTTGGGAAAAGATGCAGAAAATACAGAAAGAAATCAGCAAAAAGTGATGAAAAAACATCAGAAGCATCTTTTTCGGACGTTTTTTGTCACTTTTTTTGAAGTTTTTCAACGTTCAACAACCTCTGCGTTGAGGCACAAACTCTAGGTATATGTGCGCCTGCTGTACCACTGATCCCACCCGGGCGCAGCAGCTTCTTTCCTGTATTGTGTAGTGTGTAGTCAGTGTGTAGTCAGTGTGTAGTCAGTGTGTAGTTCCCGTCCGGAGCGTCAGGGGTCTGTGATGGTTCCTGGCCGAGAGGCGGAGCAGGCGGTCTCTCAGAGACCCCCCTCTGACCGACGGCCAACCCCGGCTGTTGTCCAGGAACGTGACTCCTCCGTCCACCCCTTGGGCCAGAGCTCTCAGCCAATCAGGGGTCTGCGTGAGGTAGACGGACGTGTGAAGACCCGCCTCCTCCAGGCGGTCTGCGTGGCTGAGAACCAGGACGGCGTGGCGACGCCATTCTGGGCCAAAGAGAGTCTGAGAACACAACACCACCCAAAACATCACTCACGGGACAACGTGGGTGTGTGTTTGTGTGTTTGTGTGAGAGAGGGTGTGTGAGTCTGCGTGTGTGTGTGCGTGAGAGAGGGTGTGTATGTGTGTGTGTCTGTGTGTGTGTGTGGGTGTCTGTCTATGTGAGTGTGTGCGTGTGTGTGTGTGTGTGTGTGTGTGTGTGAGTGTCTGTCTGTGTGTGGG
>NC_048425.1:420282-422566 GCF_013103735.1 Etheostoma cragini
TATAATTTACAGATAGAGCAGGTCTAGACCTCTCTATAATTGACAGATAGAGCAGGTCTAGACCTCTCTATAATTGACTGATAGAGCAGGTCTAGACCTCTCTATAATTTACAGATAGAGCAGGTCTAGACCGCTCTATAATTCACAGATAGAGCAGGTCAAGACCTCTCTATAATTGACAGATAGAGCAGTTCTAGACCTCTCTATAATTGACAGATAGAGCAGGTCTAGACCTCTCTATAATTGACAGATAGAGCAGGTCTAGACCGGTCTATAATTTACAGATAGAGCAAGTCTAGACCGCTCTATGATCTACAGATAGAGCAGGTCTAGACCTCTCTATAATTTACAGGTAGAGCAGGTCTAGACCGCTCTATAATTTACAGATAGAGCAGGTCTAGACCGGTCTATAATTTACAGATAGAGCAGGTCTAGACCTCTCTATAATTTACAGATAGAGCAGGTCTAGACCTCTCTATAATTTACAGGTAGAGCAGGTCTAGACCTCTCTATAATTTACAGATAGAGCAGGTCTAGACCTCTCTATAATTTACAGATAGAGCAGGTCTAGACCTCTCTATAATCTACAGATAGAGCAGGTCTAGACCTCTCTATAATCTACAGATAGAGCAGGTCTAGACCACTCTATAATCTACAGATAGAGCAGGTCTAGACCTCTCTATAATTTACAGGTAGAGCAGGTCTAGACCGCTCTAAAATGTACAGATAGAGCAGGTCTAGACCGCTCTATAATTTACAGATAGAGCAGGTCTAGACCACTCTATAATCTACAGATAGAGCAGGTCTAGACCACTCTATAATGTACAGATAGAGCAGGTCTGTATTATTGCATGTCTCATATCATCTTCCCACTTTCAGTTCGGTCGACATAGATCCCCGAAAACATCAGCAACAAACTCTTTAGCCCTCGCAGGTGAAAACGCCCCAAAAAGTGGGGCAACAATTTCGACACAAAAAAGTGGCTGAAAGTTTGGAAAAAGCTTCTGCAAAAGAGATAAAAACTTCAGAAAAAAGGAGAAAAAATTTAGAGAAAATTAAATTTATAGTTATTATTTATAAAATTTATATTAGTTTTATCATAATTTTGTTTTAAATTTACATTTTATTTATTATTATTTTAATTTACATTATTTTTATTATTGTTTTAATTTAAGTTATTTTTATTATAATTTTGTTTTTTTAATTTACATTGTATTTATTACTATTGTTATTTTTATTGTTTGTATTACTATTTTGTATTTAGACTGCACTTCAATATTTTGGTCGTAACTTTTAGAGCCCTACAAGGACAGGCACCCCCATACATCTCAGACCTGATCCGGCTGCATACATCCTCACGTAGTCTGAGATCAACAGGCCAGAGACTATTAGTTGCCCCCCTTACACATTTTAAAACTAGGGGGGACCGTTCATTTCAAGTTGTTGCACCCGGGTTGTGGAACGCTTTGCCTCCTTCCATGCGCTGCTTAGATTATGTGGAAAACTTTAAAACTCAGTTGAAATCTCTGCTTTTTAAAGAGCTTTTAACTAGATAGTAGGGTGGTTACGCTGGTCTTATGTGTACGTGTTATTCTTAGTTTTTTAGTTTTTGTGATGTATTGTATTTATGAGAATTGTTAAATGCTTTTGTTGTGAAGCACTTTGTGATCTTCATCTGAGAAAAGTTCTATACAAATAAATTTTACTTACTTACTTACTTCCTATTTTGTTTTTAATTTACATTTAATTTATTATTATTTTTATTTTTTATTTCTATTATTATTTTATTTCTAATTTACATTATTTTTATTATTATTTTTATTTTTTTATTTTTATTATTATTTTGTTTTTAATTTACATTATTTTTATTATTGTTTTAATTTACATTATTTTTATTATTATTTTGTTTTTAATTTACATTCTTTTTATTATTGTTTTAATTTATATTATTTTTATTATAATTTTGTTTTTAATTTACATTATTGTTATTCTTGTTTTAATTTACATTATTTTTATTATTATTTTGTTTTTAATTTACATTATATTTGTTACTTTTTTTATTTAGACTATTCTTATTATTTTTTAAAAATATTTTCTATTGTTTATTTTATTTATTGGGGACCATGTACTAGTTGTGATCGTGGTCCCATTTCAGGCATAGAGTCCCGGGCTAGTCTACAGCTGCAGTCCCCCATCGTAGACCACACCACGGCCCCAGATATCATCTGGTCCCATTTGAATGTCCCGTCAGAGAGGACATCAGGTGGTCCCCGTCTCCCCCCCC
>NC_048425.1:422576-427908 GCF_013103735.1 Etheostoma cragini
CCCCCCCCCGTGACCTCATGAGGTGGGGGGGGGGGTCGCCTTGGGTCTGATTGTCTGATTTGAGTTGTTCTTTTTGTCTCAATTTGTTGAGCAACAGCTGAGATAACATCTATGTTTTTGTTGTGAAAATAAAATAAATCAAATTGTAAAGTCCTTCGAGACATATTTATGATTTTGGACTATGTAAATAAAATATGTCATATATATCAGCTGACTGATTTGGTGTGCTGTTTGTTGAAAACCAGAACAAATTTTGATTTGAATAAAAAAACGTGATTTCAATTGATTTTATTTTGTATGAATTGTATAAATTGCAAAGCAATTGTAGAAATGTTTTAATAAATAGAGTCTCAAACATGACAAATCACAACGTTTCCCTCAAACTGACCCGGCACTTATTTGGGGTTTTAAAAACAATTCTGAAATAACATTTTACTTCATAATCTATTATCAAACATCGTCTTTATCTCCATTTCCAGCAGCTGAGATAACATCTATGTTTAGGGAATGCATCAGTCTCTACTAGAACACTATTAAACATGGAAGTGGGGTTTGTTTTTTATCATAAGGTTATAATTCATGTTAAAAATCCACTATGGAAACAACATAAGTGTCATATCCAGAATAATGTTCTGAGTCAGGAATACATGTTTATCACAGGAAATAAGGAAAGGACGCTGATTTCAGGAAGAAAACATGGAACTTGGACCGTTTTTCTTCCTTTAAAAATGTAAAATGGGTCGATTTGGGTAAATCTTCATTTTAATGTTTAATTTCTTGTACTACATTGTAACTTTAATTATTTTACTCTTTTTTTATGAAAAGCACTTTTAAACGCCGTGTTGTTGTCCTGCCGGGTCAAAACTGAAAATGCACATTTTTTTATGCTTTTTGGACGCTTTCTTCATACGTTTATAACACTTTTGGGCTTTTTGGAGACTTTTTTATTCTTTCTTCCAAACTTTTTTTAATGCTTTTCTGACAATATTTTGCTTTTTGGACGCTTTTTCCAGATGTATATGACAATTTTCGGCTTTTTTCTACTTTTTTTCTACTTTTTTGATGCGTTTCAATGCTTTTTCTACACATTTTTGACCATTTTTGGCTTTATTGACGCTTTTTCCTCACGTTTTTTTTTTACACTTTTTGATGTTTTTTTGACGCTTTGACAATTTTTCGACTTTTTGACCCTTTTTTTCCACCTTTTTGATGCTTTTCAATGCTTTTTCTACGCATTTTTTACAATTTTTGGCTTTATTTACGCTTTTTCCTCACGTTTTTTTTTACAATTTTTTATGCTTTTTTGACGCTTTGACAATTTTTCGACTTTTTTACCCTTTTTTTTCCACTTTTTTGATGCTATTCAATGCTTTTTCTACGCATTTGTGACAATTTTTGGCTTTATTGACGCTTTTTCCTCACGTTTTTTTTTACACTTTTTGATGCTTTTTTGACGCTTTGACACACGAGGACAACATGAAGACAACATGAGGGTTGATTAAAGGATCTACCTGTCTGATAAAGACATCATTGTGTGTCGTCAGATCCTCCGAACACAACTCTACACCAGACGTCCGTTATCTTTTGTTGTTTTATTTTAATATTAGAGCTCTTCCTGTCTCGGGGAATGGAGTCGGACCGGATCTGAAGCAGCTTCTGCTCGTCTAGACGCCCGAAAACAGAGGAAACCGGATCAGAAGACAAAGAGTTTCACATCCCGCTCGTTGGATTACCGTGTGAATGCAACAGGAAGTGGATTAGCATCGAGATACCGGGACCGGTTGGAGGAGGAGAGGTTTCACCCCCCCCCCCCCCCCCCCCCCCCTCCAGAGGGACGTCTCTTCTTCTTTTCAGCTTTCAAACCACCTTTTCTTCTTCTTTCTGTCTTTTCTCTGTCACGTAGAGAAATTAAAGTGATTAACTGCATTTAACTTTTATTAGGTATAATTTCCTATAAATGAGGTTTATTGACCATAAATTCCTAAAATAACTAAAACTATAAAGGTAATAAGCTGGTGTTACATAACATCAAAAAAAGTGACAAACATTGATAAAAAGCTTCACCAAATTGTTGATTTTCAATTTTGAGATTTTTTTGTGGAAGTTTTGTTAAAAAGAAACTCATATTTCAGATTTAGACATTTATTAACCCTCGTGTTGACTTCTCGTCAAAATTGAAAATCAACACTTCTGCTTTTTATCAATGTTTTAAATTTTTTTTAACGTTTTTGTCCCTTTTTTTACGTTTCTTTTCAATGTTTGTCACTTTTTTTTATGTTTTCAACACTACGTAACACAAACTTATTAACTTTAGTTTTACAGTTATTTTTGGAATTTATCGTCAATAAACCTCATTTATATGAAAATATACCTTTTCTGTGTTATTTAGAGAAATTAAAGTGATCAGTTGTATTTATAAAGAGCGTTGGAAAGAATTTAATCCATTTTATTTTCAATGTGTTAATTTATTAAAAAGAAACTCGTATGTCAGAAATAGACATTTTTTTAACCCTCGTGTTGTCTTCCCGTTAAAATTGAAAATCAACACTTTTGCTTTTCATCAATATTTTTAACTTTTTCTTACGTGTTTGTCCCTTTTTTGACATTCAACACTACGTAACACAAACTTATTAAATTTAGTTTTACAGTTATTTTTGGAATTTATGGTCAATAAACCAAATTTATAGGAAATTATACTGTTTAAATTATAATGTTTGAGTTAGAAAAGCAGAAATTAGGAATTATTGAGACTAAAATTAAAAGAATGGATGTTGATGATAATCACAGACTGGAATATGAAACTCATATCTCAGATATAGATATTTATTGAAGGAGGACAACAGGAGGGTTTATTTTGCAGTTTGAAGAGATTGTTTTTAAGGTTAAATGTTCCCGATCTGCGTCTTTTTTAATTATAAACCTGCAGTAATTTACAGGAACTTCCTGTAACGATTGTCCATTAAGTTCCTGTGAATTCTTTTCAAAGTAAAAGTCCTGTACTTCATTTACAGTATTTTACGTATTCATGTAAAATACACAACAATTTAACACAACACAAGATAAAAAAAGTAAAAATACAGTAGTTTACTGTAGTATTTACAGTACTATAGTGGATATACTCTGATTTATTACAGTAATACTTCGACTACTGTGATTCTTTATTTCTTTCTGCCGTTCTATCGATCTCTGTCCTGACTGTCTCTTTCTGTCCTTTCTGTCTCTTTCTTTCTATCTTTCTGTCTCTTTCTGTCTCTGTCTTTCTGTCGTCTTCCTGCCGTTCTTTCTGTCTCTGTCTTTCCATCTTTCCTTCTATCTATCAGTCTCTGTCTTTCTGTAAAAATACAGTAGTTTACTGTACTATTTACAGTACTAGAGTGATTATACTGTGATTTCTAAAGTAATACTCGGACTACTGTGATGTTGCCATGGCGATAAGGTTGTATTGTAACGTTACAGCATTTTACTGTAAAACCGTGTTCAGTAGTGTTACTGTGAAATCTACAGGAAATAACTGGAGATTTCAGACATTTTTTTTACATTATATTCCTGTATTATTAGAAGTATTTCTGATTCTTTCTTCCAATCCACCCCTCCATCCATCCTTTCTTCTTCTTCTTCTTCTTCTTCTTTCGTCTTCTTCTTCTTCTTCTTTAGTTTTTCTGACACACGTGAAGTCTCGTCTTTGCGGTCGCCTGCGACGCCGAAGACTTTGAGGACGGGGACAGCAGCGACGTGTGCGGCGAGGAGTGGCGAGACGAGGACGAGGACGAGGACGAGGACGAGGACGAGGACGAGGACGAGGACGAGGACGAGGACGAGGGGAACCGGGACTTTGCCGCCGCCGCCGCCAGCAGAGCCGCCGACGACGACGATGACGACCGGGCGCCGGGCTCTCGCAGGGTTCTGCAGCCGAGTCCGTCCCCGCACGGGCAGCGCTGGAACAACTCCAGGCCGGGGTTCCCCTTCCGGCGGTGTCGCGTGCAAACCTGTCCCTCCCGCAACACGGGCTTGCAGATGCGGGTCCAGAAGTGGCGGGCGCAGCACAGCGCGTCGGAGCAGTCCGAGGACCGGAGACACGGGTCCCCCACCTGACCTGGACGCACAAAAACCACAACGAGAGGGTCAAAGTCGTTGCAAGTTCGGCATGACAACAGACAACAGTGTGAATGCATTTCGGGAACATGCTAACCTTCGCTAGAAGCCAAACATGGCGTGATGGTGCAGTATTTATGTCCTTAAACCCCCCCGGTGTCCTCGGGTCTAATCTGTCCCGTTTCCAAAAAGTTTCTACATCAGAAATTTTGGTTTCTTTCAAATTTATTTCCCAAAAAGTAACGAGGATGGTTCCCAACGACGCGCCTCACACGTTACATTAAAGATAGAAAGATAGAAAATGTGAAGAAATGTAAAAAATAGTGACAAATATGAAGAAAAAGCTCCAAAAATTTGTGGACAACCCGGGAAAAGTGACAACAATATGAAAAAATTTTGTAAAGATTTGTAAAGATTATTACATTATCAGTTTTCTACTTTCATTGAATTTGGGTGTTTTTTGTAGTTTCATAGTAAGTTAATGTGGAAAAAAGTGACAAAAACGCAGAAAAAAATCCACAAAAATGACAAAAAGTGTAGTAAAACGCTAAAGCTAAAGCTAACGCTATAGCTAAAGCTAAAGCTAACACTAACTCTAAAGCTAACGGTGAAGCTAACGCTAACACTAAAGCTAAAGCTAAAAAGCATCAAAAAAGTGTTGATTTTGTTTTTGACGGGAAGACGCGAGGGATGAACCATTGATTATTGATTACAGGGTTCTTGATTACATGATTTGAAGCCATCCCATAATAACCGTAGTTCAAAGAGAAAGAGGAGGGAGCTGACCTTTGCTGGAGGAGCCTTTTACGTCCTTCCTCCCCCTCTTCCTCCCTCCCTTACTCCGTCGGGACAGCGGAGTCCTCCCGTCCTCCTCGGCGGGGGGGGGGATCCTCTGGGACTTGAAGATGCTCGGCTCGGCCACGCACACGTCTGGAGGGGAAGGAACCAATCAGCATTAAGCACGGAAAACCATGGAAACCACTGGGCAACATGGGGACAACAAGAGGACAACATGAGGACATTATGAGGGCAACATGAGGACAACATGAGGACAACATGGGGACAACATGAGGGCAACATGAGGACAACATGAGGCCAACATGAAGACAACATGAGGACAACATGAGGCCAACATGAGGACAACATCAGGACAACATGAGGCCAACATGGGGACAACATGAAGACAACATGAAGACAACATGAGGACAACATGAGGACAACATGAGGACAACATGAGGCC
>NC_048425.1:428008-429258 GCF_013103735.1 Etheostoma cragini
AAAAGTGACCAAATTTGGAAAAGGTAAAAAAAATACAAAATGAGAAAAAAAAATCTGAAAAAACATTGAAAATGTGATACAATTTGAAAAGGTGACAAAATTTGGAAAAGGTAAAAAAAATGGGGAAAAATGAAAACATTGAAAAAGTGACAAAATTTGGAAAAGGTAAAAAAAATGGGGAAAAATGAAAATATTTAAAAAGTGACCAAATTTGGAAAAGGTAAAAAAAAATACAAAATGAGAAAAAAAAATCTGAAAAAACATTGAAAATGTGATAAAATTTGGAAAAGCTAAAAAAATAAAAACATTGAAAAAATGACTAACTGAAAAGGTACAAAAAAAGAATAATGGAAAAAAATTCAGAAAAAAACATTTAAAAAGTGACAAAATTTGGAAAACAATTTTTTACAAAAAGGTAAAAGGTAAAAAAAAAGAAAAAATGGAGAGAAAAAAACATTGAAAAAGAGAGTGTCTGCTTCCTTCTTCCAGACCGAGCCCCCGGGCGTTCAAGGTGAAGTTTTCTCTCTGGAAGAAGTCTCGGGCTCAGGACACGACGGACATCGTCCCCGTGGTGGACATCCTCATCCACCCAAGGTCGTCCTCCATCTGATCAGTGTCTTTATTCTTCACTTACACTCTTTATTGATCCCGTATGGGGAAATTACAATGTTATTACACACTACACACACATACACTACACACAGGCCTGAATACACACACATTCAGGTCCTAAACATGCACTTATTTTATTTAAAATTTTTGATTTATTAATTTATTAGACAGGGACGGTAAACATTAATTAACATTGCTGTAAATAGACCAGAATTAGCCAAAAAGCTGTTTTTCATCACATCTTAAAGTTGTCTCCCTAAAAACAACAATAACAAGATTACAGTCAACAACACAAATATAAAAGGCAGTAAAACAGATAAAACTCTTCAAATCTTGCCAGTGCTGGGCCAGAGGGGCTGAGGGGGGGTTGGTGCCTTGCTCAAGAGCACCCTGGCAGTGCCCAGGAGGTGAACTGGCCCCTCTCCAGAAACCAGTCTTGAACCAGCGACCCTCCGGTTCCCAACTCCCCACTGACAATAAATCTTACTATAAAATCTACGGTCTGTGTGTGTATGTGTGTGTGTGTGTGTGTGTGTGTGTGTGTGTGTTAATGTGTATGGGTGTGTGTGTGTGTGTGTGTGTGTGCGTGTATGTGTGTGTGTAGGAGTATGTGTGTGTGACTCATTGTTCCACACATG
>NC_048425.1:429358-430868 GCF_013103735.1 Etheostoma cragini
GCTGCTCTGATTGGTTGGAGGTTGCAGTGATAAGCAACCACACTTTAGAAACAAGCCCAACAAAACCGCGACCCGCGATTACCAATATTTGTAAGCAACTTTACACAAAAACAAGCCCAAAGTTGCTTACAATAAGCGGACTTGGCAACACTGGTATCTCCTCGGGAGTTTTCCCTGGACCCTTTTGTATTTTTGTATTTGTATTGTTTTAGTTGATGCTTCCTGTGTTTTTCGTGGACTTTTTACTCATTAACCCCCGTGTACCTGCCCCCCCGCCTCCCCCATCATGCCTGCGGGTCGACATTCGGCCTCGTCGTCACACAGCAAGTTGCAGAACAAAAGTAAAAAGTAGCAATGAGCACTAATGAGTATTTCGTCTGCTAACACGAGAATATGACAGATTATTTTAATGACAGTGTTGGAAACAGGTTTGCAGAGTCAGTGTTTTGTCAGTCAGAGAAACTGGAAAACGTATTTTATTGGACACAAAGTGAACAAATAAGAGGCGATTTAAAGACTAAACAAAAAGTTGTTTAAAAGTGTTTTTATATCACGAGTTAAACCTGGTGACCGCCGGCCAGCCGGTGTGACTTCGGATCCACTCGAAGTAATGAGCCACCTGAGGGGAGAGAGAGAGGGGAGAGAAGGGAGAGAGAGACAGAAAGGATCGACGTTAAAGGAGGGAGGACTGCAAAGATCCAGGACTCATCCAAAAATTGTGAAAATGTGAAGTGTGTCATCTGCATAAAAACGGACTGATTTGGACGAATAATGTCATTTAATATGTAAATAGTAAGGGACCAAGAATAGAGCCCTGCGGAACACCATTACTAAATGCAAAAAGGGTCAGATGCACCTGATTGGTGCATCTGAATAGGGAGCGGTGTATTTTTCAAATCGCACTACAGGCTGTATGGGGCACCAGAGGAGCCGGATATTATTTTAACCCTTGTGTCATCTTCCCATTGACCGTGCAACTTTTTAATTTTCTGTCGCTGTCCCCCAAGGTGGAAATAGGAAGCCTGAAGGAGCTCGAAGGAAACAGGATGCCAGGAGGTCAGCCTCTCCTCTCTGACGTAGCTCCCATGGCGCCATTTTAATGCTACGTAGCCATCACCTGCCTTTAGCATCCCATTGACTCCTATTCATGTTGACGTCACTTTGACACTTTACAGCATTTAAAGACTCTAATTGTGTTTGTGCCTATGTTAATGTTAACTAGCATGTTAGTTAGCAGTAATTAGCATGTGCCTATGTTAATGTTAACTAGCATGTTAGTTAGCAGTGTTTGTGGTCCTTTGTGGTTGTTGTGGTGATTTGTTGTTGTTGTGGTTATTTGTTGTCGTTACCTGGGTGTAGACTCCGGGGAAACCCGGCTGACCGCACCTCTCCCCCCAGCTGACGACCCCCCACAGGTAGGACACACCCAGCTCGTCCTGACACACCAGGGGACCCCCACTGTCCCCCTGGCAGGAGTCCACACTGCCGTCCAGATCCCCTGCGCACACAC
>NC_048425.1:430968-432555 GCF_013103735.1 Etheostoma cragini
TCCCCAGCAGCGGTGATGAGTGTGTTGCTGATGCTAATGGTGTGCGCGGCGCTGACGAAGCTAACGGCGTGTTCCCGCGGCGGGGAGGCGCGCGTCCGACTCAACTCCATCCGGACGGAGATCCTGAGGGGGGGGCAGGCGCTGCCGGGGAACCGGAGCGCCTGGGAGCCGGGCCTGGACCTGACGGTGAGACCCCCACCCCCCTTCTGCTTTATAGTGGCGTAATCTAATGTGTGGCTATGCTAGCATGCTAACATGCAAACATGCTAACATGCTAACATGCAAACATGCAAACATGCTAACATGGAAACATGCAAACATGCTAACATGCTAACATGCAAACATGCAAACATGCTAACATGCAAACATGCAAACATGCTAACATGCTAACATGCAAACATGCAAACATGCTAACATGGAAACATGCAAACATGCTAACATGCTAACATGTAAACATGCAAACATGCTAACATGGAAACATGCAAACATGCTAACATGCTAACATGGAAACATGGAAACATGCAAACATACTAACATGCTAACATGCTATGTTTGTTCCTGAAACTACGGAAGAGGATTAGGTGAAATTTGAGATCTGACTTTAATCTCAGATTTCTGATTTAAATTCTGTTATCAGAAATCTTAGAAATCTGAGATTAAAGTCAGAATTTAAATCAGAAATCTTAGATTTAAATTGGAAATTTTAGCTCACAAATCAGAAATCTGAGATTAAAATCAGAAATCGGAGATTAAAGTCAGAATTTAAATCAGAAATCTTAGATTAAAGTCAGAAATCTGAGATTAAAGTCAGAATTGAAATCAGAAATCTTAGATTTAAATTGAAAATTTGAGATTAAAGTCAGAATTTAAATCAGAAATCTTAGATTAAAGTCAGAAATCTGAGATTAAAGTCAGAATTTAAATCAGAAATCTGAGATTAAAGTCAGAAATCTGAGATTAAAGTCAGAATTTAAATCAGAAATCTTAGATTTAAATTGGAAATTTGAGATTAAAGTCAGAATTTAAATCAGAAATCTTAGATTAAAGTCAGAAATCTGAGATTAAAGTCAGAATTTAAATCAGAAATCTGAGATTAAAGTCAGAAATCTGAGATTAAAGTCAGAAATCTGAGATTAAAGTCAGAATTTAAATCAGAAATCTGAGATTAAAGTCAGAAATCTGAGATTAAAGTCAGAAATCTTAGATTAAAGTCAGACATCTTCATGTTGAGGTTTAGCGGCGTGTGATATCTTATCCGTTAGCATGTGTCATTAGTTGATGCCCCGCCCACTTTTTGTCTGATTGAATCCCCCCCAGCTGTACCAGTGCATGAGCGACCTGGAGTGCAGCGAGGGGAGCTACTGCCACGCCGCCACCAAAGGCCCCGCCCACTCCCGCTGCCAGACCTGCCGCCGCAGGAGGAGGCGGTGCCATAGGGACGGCATGTGTTGCCCGGGCAACCGCTGCAGTGAAAGTAAGACCAGCCTTGCTTTTTGTCTTTAACCCTCGTGTTGTCCTCATGTTGTCCTCATGTTGTCCTCATGTTGTCTTCATGTTGTCTTCATGTTGTCCTCATGTTGTCCCCAT
>NC_048425.1:432655-435566 GCF_013103735.1 Etheostoma cragini
GGCAACTCGGGGTTCAGTGTCTTGCCCAAGGACACTTGGACAATGACTGCAGGGTCGGGGATCGAACCACCAACCTTCTGATTGGCAGGCAACCGCTCTACCACTGAGCCACAGCCCCCCCGCGTGTGTGTGACTGTGCGTGTGTGTGTGTGTGTGACTGTGAGTGTGTTTGTGTGTGTGTGAGTGTGACTGTGCGTGTGTGTGTGTGTGTGTGTGTGCTAACTTTCTCATAAGCATCCAAACATATTTGAAATGTATAACTTTATATCTCATAATTTAGCAGTCGAGAATATTATTAATAACATTATAATCTTAATTTAAAGAAATATATAATAATAGTACATAAAGAATATTTAAAATGTTGTCCTTTCTTGGCAGAAATGAGCTTCTGTAGGTACCGACCAATCAGAGCGTTCCCCACAGAGCTCCTCCCGCTTTGCCTGTCGCCTAGCAACAGCACATTCAGGGCCAGCATCCTCGGCTCGCCGTCCCCGACGAGAGGTTGTTGCCACGGCGACTGTGTTCCGTCCCAGGACACGACGGAGCTGAAAAAAGTGTAATCACGTTAAAAACAATAAAAAAAAACGGCATAAACTTTGGAAAAAAACGTAGAAAACTGCAAAAAAAAGACCAAAAAATTGGGGTGAAAAAAAACTGGAAAAATCGTAATTACAATTAAGAAGATGAAAGAATGTCAAAAAAGTGACAAAGAAATGGAAGAAAGTGACAAATGTTGGAAAAAGATGCAAAAATGCAGAAAAAAAAAAATCGATGTTGTTTTTATCTTAAAACGTTCAAAAAAGTGATCCAAAAAATTTTTTAAAGGTGAAAAACTCAAAAACATCGGCGAAGTTGAAATTACCTTCTTTACAAAAACTGACAAAAGAAATTGGGAAAAAAACGTAGAAAAAAGTGTAATTACACAAAAAAAACACAATAAAAAAATGCCCCAAATTTCGGAAAATAACATGAAAAAAGCATGACAGAAAAAACATTTTAAAAAAACTGCGGAAAAATGACAAGAAATTGGGAAAAAAAAGCTTAGTTACAAAACACACAAAAATTTTTAAAGTTCAACAAAAAACATAAAAAGGTGTTAAGAAAAAACATAAAAAATTGCGGGAAAAAATTGGAAAAATCATTATTACAAAAAGTGAATCTGGAAATGTTAGTTTTTCTAATTCCAAATGTAAATGAATTTATTTATTTTATCAACGTTATGTTGTCTTTTTTGACCCTTTTGTGTCTTTTCCTCCGATGATTTTGCCACTTTTTCAACATTTTGTTTGTTTTGAAATGTTCATGTTTTTTTTTCCCACAATTTTTAAACTTTTTTTTCTTTTTTTTTTACATTTGTCACTTTTTCTTTTTGCACTTTAAAAAATTATTTAAAAATATTTTTGTGTCTTTCTACCAACGATTTTGTCACTTTTTCAATGTTTACAGATATTTTCTGAGCCTTTACAAATCTTTCGTGTTTTTCCCCCCAAATTTAAATTATTTTTTTTGCTTTACATTTGTCACTTTTTTGGGACAATGTTGCACATTTTGGTCACTTTGACTTTTTTCTCTCTTTTTTTTATTTTTTTTTAAGTTGTTTTCCCTCTTGTTGTTTTCTCCAAGTTCTATAAAATTGATAAAAACACACAAATTCATTCAGTTTAATAATATTACAATGACACACTACTCTCTAGAACCCGTGTACACGCTGCTCTCCACACACGCCTGTTTCCGTTGTTTCAGACGTATTTTACACCGTCAGAGTTGGGAACAAATATAAACAGGAAGTGACGACTAAAGCATTTTGGGAACCTTAACTGTGTTTAATTTGAACAAATCTACGAACAAATTTAACAGAAGAGTCTTACCTGCTTTACCTGCCAGGGGACCGGCACGTATCCTGACCGTGCAATCAATACTGGAGGGTGGGGGAGTGTGTGTGTGTGTGTGTGTGTGTGTGTGTGTGTGTCTGTGTGTGTGTGTGTGTGTGTGTGTGTGCTTACCTGTTAAATATTAACCACTCCTACCCTCTGTACCTGGCTGTGTAGATGTATCAGGTTGTAAACCTGACATAACATCCTGACATTTAGACTTTATGAGACTGATTAGGACAAAAGAGGAGTGTAGTGTTTGACTGTGTCTGTGTGTGTGTAGTTGTGTGTGTGTGTGTGTGTGTGTGTGTGTGTGTGTGTGTGTGTGTGTATGCTTGTACGTGAGTGTGAAGCTACAGAAACTAAGGTTACATGCATCATAGGACTACTTCCTAAAAAGCATTATATAGATATATGAATTGAATTTTGTGTGTGCGTGTTTGTGTGTGTGTGTGTGTGCGCGTGTGCATGTGTGTGTGCTTGTACGTGAGTGTGAAGCTACAGAAACTAAGGTTACATGCGTCATAGGACTACTTCCTAAAAAACATTATATAGATATATGAATTGAATTTGGTGTGTGCGTGTTTGTGTGTGTGCTTGTATGTGTGTGTGTGTGAAGCTACACAAGCTGAGGTTACATGCATCACAGGGCTACTTAGCCGCTCTGAGTTCATATAAAGTGACATTTAAACACATGAATTGAAGGTATTATTCCTGTAAACTAGGGTGTTGGACATCTCGCTGAGTGCGAGACTAGAGTTGGACTCCTCAGGCGAGCCATCTGCTCGCAGTTTATCCCGAAAGAGTCTGAAACCTCAGAGATGAGACAGATAATCAGAGGCAGTTATTATCAAAGTTATCATCATCATCATCATCATCATCATCATCATCATCATCATCATCATCATCATCAAGAGACATCTTCATCCGCAACATGTGGATGTCTTTTCTGATGCAAATGCATCCAGAAATGCTGGAGTGTGTGTGTGTGTGCGTGTGTGTGTGTGTGTGTGTGTGTGTGTGTGTGTGTGTGTGTGTGT
>NC_048425.1:435666-437689 GCF_013103735.1 Etheostoma cragini
CTTACTTATATCTCTATATACTTTCATATATCTCTATATACTTTCATTAGTCTGTATATACTTACATATATCTCTATATACTTACATATATCTCTATATACTTTCATTAGTCTGTATATACTTACATATATCTCTATATACTTTCATTAGTCTGTTTATACTTACATATATCTCTATATACTTTCATATATCTCTATATACTTTCATTAGTCTGTCTATACTTACTTATATCTCTATATACTTTCATATATCTCTATATACTTTCATTAGTCTGTATATACTTACATATATCTCTATAAACTTTCATATATCTCCATATACTTATATCTCTATATACTTACATATATCTCTGTATACTTTCATATATCTCTATGTACTTTCATATATCTCTATTTACTTTCATTAGTCTGTTTATACTTACATATATCTCTATATACTTTCATTAGTCTGTTTATACTTACATATATCTCTATAAACTTTCATATATCTCTATAAACTTTCATATGTCTCTATATACTTTCATATATCTCTATATACTTTCATATATCTCTATATACTTTCAATAGTCTGTTTATACTTTCATATATCTCTATATACTTTCATTAGTCTGTTTATACTTACATATATCTCTATATACTTTCATTAGTCTGTATATACTTACATATATCTCTATATACTTTCATATGTCTCTATATACTTACATATATCTTTATATACTTTCATATGTCTCTATATACTTTCATATATCTCTATATACTTTCATAAATCTCTGTATACTTTTATATATCTCCGTATACTTTCATATTTCTCTATATACTTTCATATATCTCTATATACTTTCATATATCTCTATATACTTTCATATGTCTCTATATACTTTCATATATCTCTATATACTTTAATATATCTCTATATACTTTCATATATCTCTGTATACTTTCATATGTCTCTGTATACTTTCATATGTCTCTATATACTTTCATATATCTCTTTATACTTTCATATATCTCTATATACTTTCATATATCTCTATATACTTTCATAAATCTCTATATACTTTCATATATCTCTGTATACTTCCATATATCTGTATACTTTCAGATATCTGTATATATCTCTGTATACTTTCATATATCTCCATATACTTTCATGTCTGTCTGTGTGTGTGTGTGTGTGTGTGTGTGTGTGTGTGTGTGTGTGTGTGTGTGAGTGTGTTTTGGGAGGGGGGGGGGCAGCCTGTCCTGTCCTGTTGAAACTTCTCTTATGTTTCTATTTATCTGTTTTACACATTATCTTTTGGCCTTTTCTGTTATTTTATTGAATAATTTTCTTCCTTTATGATTCTGAGAGCTGTGTTTTCTCCGTCAGGGCGAACTACAAGGACTACTCCATGGAGTCCAGACTGCACTTCAGGATCCACGCCGCCCTCAGCAGCCTTAAAGAATCCCCCGGTGGCACCCCATAATACTCTGGGGTCTGCAGCCTGCAGCTGGACCAGCAGCGTGGGAGTCCTGGATCCTGGATCCTGGATCCCGGGGTAGAAGGAACCAATGAAGAAGCTTAGGTGTGTCGGGGGTCGGATGACCACCGGCTCGCCACCTATTCTCCATCGCTTGCTACCTTATGTTGTATTTAACGTTGTTTTTCTTATTTATTGTTTTGCATTGTGTGGAAAGATACGAGTATATTCTTCTCAAACCGGCTTCTGCCAGCAAATACTGAGATTCTGTCTGAAATGGCAAGTTTAGTAGTTTTTTCAACCTACCTTTCCCTGTGCATTTGTGTCTAAATGACTGATGTGAACAGGAATTTTTGGCACTGGTCCAGTATTGAGTGATAACGCTGGAACTGGCAGCCGTGAACCGGGCTGCAATATAACTCTAAAGGACAATTGTTAGCGTCAGTCAGCGTCCATTAAAAGTTGTGTTGTTGCTGCTGACAGACTGCAGCATATCTCCACCAGACCCCATGTAAATAATCACTACTTTTAGCGTGTATAGAGCAGCATATCTCCACCAGACTC
>NC_048425.1:437789-439459 GCF_013103735.1 Etheostoma cragini
TATAGAGCAGCATATCTCCACATGTAAATGGGTGAATTAAGAGTTTATTCCAACCAGACCAGAGTGGTGATTGTTGAAACAGTGGAAAGATGAACCAAGACGTTTTTTGGTAGTTTTATTTAGTTTCTTTCCACTTTGAATGAAGTGTGTTTTACCGTGATATAATTACTGTTTTTTTAAATGGAGTATGGTGTGTTTGAGCGATTGCCCATTAACGTTACATTGAAGCTTGTTTCTTGCTTAATATCGGACCAATTTCAACGATTATAGTTCCCATCAGTCCCTTAGACACAAAAACACGGGGAAATAGGGTCCGGGGTTGTAAAAAAACAAAAACAAATGTACGCTTTAACGAGGGCTCCTTACTTGTCAGTACGGAGACAATAACTTTCACTCTGAGGGCTCATTCTGCACTTTGTTGATCTAAAAGCACAATGTAGGAAAAAGGTTAAAACTTGACTTAAAAAGTGACGATGTTATGATTAATTTCGGTCAGACTGCTTCACATCTTGTCGCCTTGCAGCTCCGTCTGAACGGGCCCCGAAATAGAGTCGAAAACCAGAGACCGCCACCGCTGGGAGTGTCACGGGTTGGATCTGAAACGGAGTGAAGCGAGCCTTTTGATTGAGACTATAGTGAAATGAAAAGCAGGGTTGAGGATTTTTGACTCTCTCGTGGCGTCTCTTTGTCTCTTTATTGTGGCTTTTATTTTGGCTTTTGCCGTCTGCTGCTGCTGAACGAACATTTTAACCCTCGTCTCGTCCTCCCAGGTCAAAATATGAAAAAAATAAAAAAAATTGCGCTTTTTTACAACTTTTTGTTCAATTTTTGATGCTTTTTGTCAACATTTTCTTCCTTTTTGTCCCTCCCATCAGTCTACTGAACACATCACCAACACCAACACATCTCCACTAGTTTTACACTACTTTATTTTTCGAATTCATGGTAAAAAAAAAAAATCTCATTCACGTGAAATTATATCAATTTATTTGACAAAACACCCAAAATTCAATAAAGTAGTGCCCTCATCCTTCAGCGTTGCATGGAACCATCCGTGTGATATTTGGACAATTTGGATTAAAAAAATCCCAAATTTCTGATGTGGAGACTTTAAAAAACGGGTCAGAATCGACCCGAGGACGACAGGAGGGTTAAACCGAAAGTCAGATCCAAGCGTGACACCCCTGGGTACTGGTCCTGGGCCTTAAACTGCTAATGACTGGGTAGAAAAAGGTACTTCTTTGCTCACGAATACTCTGTATATGTACATATATACATGTATAATATATTTGTAGGATAGCATCATAAATACTGACGGACGTCAGGTTGAAAGATGAGAGGTGTGTTATAACACAGACTTTATGCTTTATATTTTCTTTATATGCAGTATACTGTATATATATGTAATGTATATATGTATATATATATATATATATATATATATATGTATATGTACTGTATGCAGTATATATATTTGTAGGGTAGAATCATAGGCACACACAGAGTTTATGCTTTATATTCTCTTTGACTTTCTTTCTTTCAATAATCCGTCACATGTGCACGTAGTACACAACACGTGCACACTTAATCACAGCCTTCTCACCAACCGTGGCTTATACACACACACACACACAGAGACGCACACACACACACACACACACACACAGAGA
>NC_048425.1:439559-439719 GCF_013103735.1 Etheostoma cragini
ATACTACATACTACTATACTACATACTACTATACTACATACTACATACTACTATACTACATACTACTATACTACATACCACTATACTACATACTACTATACTACATACTAATATACTACATACTACTATACTACATACTACATACTACTATACTACATAC
>NC_048425.1:440236-442051 GCF_013103735.1 Etheostoma cragini
TCTCTACTGTTGTCTCTCTACTGTTGTCTCTCTACTGATGTCTCTCTACTGTTGTCTCTCTACTGTTGTCTCTCTACTTTTGTCTCTCTACATACTACTCTCTACTGATGTCTCTCTACTGTTGTCTCTCTACTGCTGTCTCTCTACTGATGTCTCTCTACTGTTGTCTCTCTACAGTTGTCTCTCTACTGTTGTCTCTCTACCGTCTCTCTTCATGCGTCCATACAGACACTGAAGGGTAGTTGTTGCGTTGTCTCTGACGCTGAGAGACACCGACCAAGCGTCTAAAGTACTCGATGAGTTCGGTTGATCTGCCAACACAAAGATGACACAGAGCTGGACTGAAATCAGCAAAATGCTACAGTCAGTCCTTCAGATGAGACTAAAACCCTCGGGGGGGAAACCTGGAGTCCTTAATATGAATGTCTCAACCTAAAGACCAAATTATACGTGTTGCTGTTCGCGTGTTGTGTCACTTTGTGTGTTTTGTGTGATCTGACACTAGCGAACTTCAGCGGCCAAGTGCAGTAAATCTAAATATTCGGGAGCTTTTTTTGGGGGGGGGTTATAGTTTTAGCTTAAAGATCCGAGTTACGGCAGTAAATAAATAAATAAATAAATAAATAAATAAATAAAAGTCCCAGTTGTTCCCTGAATCTTCAACTGCTAACGCTAGGAAACTGCCAATGGCTAATGTTGCTAATAATGCTAATAATGAACATTTCCTTTTCGTTTTAGAGTTTTTTTCACCATTTTTGACTTCTTCGTAGCCTTTTTCAACATTTCGGTCACATTTTCACATTCTTTTATTATATATTTTTCCACCATTTTCCGAGTTTTTTTCACAATTTTTGGACAATATTTTACTGATTTCTACTTTTTTCCCCTTTAAGAAACAAGAAGCCTTTATTGACGTTTTTTTCGTCTTTTTCAACATTTCAGTTACACTTGTTTTGCCTTCTATTAATATTTTTCACAATTTTTGACTTCTTTGTAGCCTTTTTCGATTTGTTTTTGCCTTTATTTTATATATTTTTTCCACCATTTTCAAACTTTTTTACACTAGTTTTGACTTATTTGTAGGCCTTTTTCGACAATATTTCACAGATGTTTTTGGCGCCTTTTTTGACAGTTTTCTTGCCTTATTTTCCACCTTTGTTTGATTTTGTGTCATAACTTAAGAAACGTGTTAACAGTCTTATTTTTAATGCAGTAGATGTAATATTCCTTTATTTAGACGGTCTAAGCATTATTAAATTATCTTCTGGGATTTGTCTTTTTATCCAGATTCAAAGCTTTTGTTAAAGTCTATAATAAGTTAAGACGGCCGATATTTCCCTTTCTTTACAGAAGCTTTAGCGTCTGTTGTCCATGTCGGTGCCTCTTCACGTCTCTCTGTTATTTGTGTTTCTCAGCCAGGTTTTTTTAAAGGACATTTGCTTGTTTTTCATTTCATTTTCTTTTCTTTTCTTTCGTTTGTTTTTTGGGAGGAAGCGATGCGACCAGATATCGCAGGTTGTAGATGGTGATCCACGTGGTGCAATAAAATGTAAACAAAGCAGTAACTCTTCCATTTGAGTGATTTTCTTTCTTTCTTATATTGAATAAAATATATTATTATTATCTGTATTTAATAATAATACTAATGTTTACTTATTAATTAAAGGGGAGTTTAAGGGGACACACTGGCCTAAAGTACACACACATGCTCAGGTCCTATACATGCTAATGGAGAGATGTCAGGGTGTGTGTGTGTGTGTGTGTGTGTGTGTGTGTGTGGGGAGGGGCACATGGAAACGCAACCGTGTGTCGTAT
>NC_048425.1:442528-445589 GCF_013103735.1 Etheostoma cragini
ACATGGTAAAGGCGCCCCGTGCAGTTGGGGGTTCGGTGCCTTGCTCCAGAGCACCTAGGCCGAGCCCAGGAGGAGACCTACCAGTCCACCACCGGACTTTGGTCCGTACGGGGACTTGAACCAGCGACCCTCCGGTTCCCGACCTAATTCCCCACTGACCCCCCCTCCCCCCAATCTTTGGGGTGTGTGTGGACATGTGTGGAAGTGAAGGGTCTACAGCGTGACTGCCTCACAGAAAAGGTAAACAGAGTGTTTTTGTATTGATACAACGTTGAATATTAACTCGCTGATGTTGTCGTCCTTCGGTCCGTCTCCGGCCGCCCGGACGTATTTCCACCTTTAAGGTACATTTAATATATTTACTACTAGCATTAGATACATTAACAAGTTTTACTTTATTAACCCTCGAGTTGTCATCCCGTCAGAATTGAAAAGCAGCACTTTTATTCAAATTTTTCTCAATGTTTTGTCTTTTTTTCAACATGAGGGTTAAAAAAAATAGCATATGAATAAGCAAATGTATACAAATGTATATTTATATGTATACATATGTATATGTATGGCTATACACACATTACATACACATAATGTACAGCTATACACACATTATGTACCTATAATGTACAGCCATACACACATTGTGTACTTATAATTTACAGATATACAAACATTATGTACTTCTAATGTACAGCTATACACACATCATATACACACATCATATACACATAATGTACAGCTATACACACATTGTGTACTTGTACGTGGATGAATTTTTTGGCTTAGAGAAGGAAACGAACCCAAACCGCCGTCTCCGCTTCCAAAAACGACCTTTTGTCCTACGCCCCCCCCCCCCCCCCCCCCCCCCCCCCCCCCCCCCCCCCCCCCCCCCCCCCCCCCCCCCCCCCCCCCCCCCCCCCCCCGCCCCCGCCGCCCCCCCGCCCACGTATTTGTGTCCATGTGGTTACGGGAACACAGGTTTCCCAACATGCACATGAACAGCCCCCCCCCATGCCCCCCCCCCGGCCCTGGATCTTTGACTGTTGCGTAACCCGGGCGTCCCTGATTGGTTCAGGGGATGAATGTGGAGGCTGCGTGTCTGTGTGTGTCCACGGAGACGAGACGAGCTAATGATTGATTGATTGGTTGATTGATTGATGATGTCAGAGGACAGAAGGGAGAGACTCTCATTGGCTCTGCTCTTACAGTCCGTCTGTCTACGCGCTCTGTGTTCACTGTACAACACATAACATCTGCACATTTAGTAGCTTTTACGTCGTTTTTTTCGGAAGGAAAAGGGGAAAACTTGAAGAGACGGAGACGGAAACCAAGATGAGATCACCTGGACTTTGTCTTTTTTGGCTGTTTCTTGTCCTCATTCACTGTGAAAGGGTGAGTTCACTCACGTTGTCTTCACCCTTTTGTTTTCTGAGTGTTTTTAAAAGCATTTTACATAAAACTGGCTCTGTGTGTGTTGTCATCGCGTCAATAAAAGCAGGAGGTTTAAACCAAGAGTTTCTGGTTGATGTTGCAGCACAAACACGGTGGAATGATGTTGTATTGCATCGCTATATTGTAGTTTTTCAAGTAAATGCAGAATATATAGATGGGTATATATAGGCCTATACATACCTGAAAAATCCCATAAAATGAAACGTTCATACAGACAACCATTCTCTCCCCCCTCTGTCTCCCTTTCTCTCTCCCCCCCTCTCTCTCCCCCCTCTGTCTCCCTCTCTCTCTCCCTCTCTCTCTCCCTCTCTCTCTCTTTCTCTCTCTCTCCCCCTCTATATACCTGAAAAATCCCATAAAATGAAAGGTTGATACAGACAACCATCCTCTATTGGGCTGCTCTTTAATTGGGGTCCAATGACTAAGAGAGCCAGTCTTGGTAGGGGGGCCAGGTCATGTTGACCCCTGTAGGTTCAGGTCTTAGACCGGCCCCCTTCACTCACGACTGACTATATTAAAATTATACATGTAATTAAAACCTCAAAATTAAATTGGTAGAAATGTACGTCATGATGAGCTTGAATGCAAGTTATATAAAAGACACTTAGGAGATTATCCCCACTAGTTAATTATAGATAATTATTATAATTTAATAACTGTAGTCAAGTCATGTTGGTCAAAAACAAGTTGACCAAAAAAAAAAAGTACAATTTACAACAAAGTATAAAACAACTGCTGAATTCAACCAGGAACAAGTACTCATACGACTACAGAGACCTTTAAAAAATACTTAAAAAAATACTTTTAGAAGAATTTATGAGTTTTAAACCTTGCACAATAACGTTGATGCACTATTTATATATACTTTAAACTGATACCGTGCTTTTATGATCTTACCTGTAGCCCTTTGAAGTTTGTCTTTAATGTTAAGTGCATTACAATGTATTATTATTATTATTAAAATAAAGTTGTGTATCATCTGCGTAATGCTTTACCAGGAAATAGCCTGAGCCGGAACCTCGTTCTGTTCTCTCCTGTCCTGTTGGTTTCACACTGTTTTTAATTTTATTTGCTGCCGCAGTGTTCAGGGGACAAGGACCCAGCCCCCACAGAGGAGAGTCCTCTAAAACCCCCGATCCCAACCCCCCCCCTCAAAGACCCCGAGAGAGATGAGTTCCTGGGTCCTCCTGAGTGTCTGGAAAAGAAGTAAGTCACGGGTTTCTTCCCGTGGTTGTTAGATTTTCTGTACAAACTCTGAACTTGCAATAGTCGGTTACATTCATACTGGTGCATTACAGTCTTTATGATTCAGAGACGGGGGGGGGGGGATTCAAGGCTGGTTCATCACAGTCTTAAGCTATTTTTCCACCCCGGAAATCTAGCGTTCCAAGGCTTAAAGCGCCATATTCTGCTCATTTTCAGGGTCGTAATTGTATTTTGAGGTTGTACCAGAATAGGTTTCCATGGTTTCATTTTCAAAAAACATCTTATTGTTGTTGTAATGCACATTGCTGCAGATCCTGTTTTCACCCTCTGTGTTTAGGTCTCTGTTTTATCTCCAGAGTGAGACATCTCTCTAGTTTTATCTCCAGAGTGAGACATCTCTCTAGTT
>NC_048425.1:445689-447533 GCF_013103735.1 Etheostoma cragini
ATAGACCTTAGTGGTCCCTAATACTGGATCTGAAGTTTTTTGTGATAGTTGCAAAAATCCCTGATTATACATCACATTTTCTTAAAAATGCGATAGAATATTCGGGATATCCATGCAATTTTATGCAATGAAATTACGGGAACTTGCAAAAACTGCAGTTTGATGAAAAAGAGACGGTTTATCTCGTGGCGTGACTACATCACTTCGTACCGTTCCCATGGCAACAGACTGAGACCTCTCTTTATCGAAATGGTGGCTTTTGTGTGAAGTGAACGCAAGATTTTTCCACTTCCTGCTAAGATATTTGTGACTTTTGATGCGGGGATCATGACGTCGTGAAAGCCCCCGCGTTGTTTTTCATGGAAATCGGCAATTTATGCAACAAAAGTGCAGCGTACTTGAAAAAATGCCCCCCCCACCCCCCTTTGCATGCAAATGCAGACTTTGGCTGGTTATGCATTGGATTATGCGATGACGTAATCCCATGTTTTTGGAGGGGCTGGCTGTCTGTGTGCGGTACCTGGCAGTAGGACCGGTAGGTTCTGTGGTCCAGCCCGCAGACCGAGGTCATGTTGTCAGCGGGACACATGTAGGGGGGTTTGCAGGAGCACCGTCCGGAGATGCAGCGCTCCCACGGAGGACAGAAGACCAGGTCACATGATGCTCGGGTCAACCTGAGGAACGTTGGAAGATGGACAAGGACTACTGTCATGCTAATATCCTTTATCCTTTTCCTATTGGCTGTTTGGCCTCCTGCCAGGCCGAGGGGGCGGAGCTTATTTTAGACTCAGATTAAAGCAGAAGTTAAGGACAATCTGGGAAAAGACGAGGAAGGAAGCCATGTGGTACGTCCCACCCCCCTTAATGTGCATCCCTGTTTCCTTCACTTCTTTCCGTTCCTCGCTGTCACCGCCCGATGTGAGTCGAGTGCAGATTTGAGTCACGCTTGCTCAGATTTAAACGGTTTGCGGCATAAAGTCATACTGAAATTGTGAAAAATCCATGAAATTATTATCTTTTCTCATTATAAACAATAACAGAAGAGGGGAATCATTTCAGAAACGTTGTGGCTATCTATGGTTGGTTGATAATAACGTTAGCTCAAAACACCATTCAGCTGACAGCCTTTGTTGTGTTTGATGCTAACTTGTAGCTAAGCTAGCAGTGAACCAACTTGGTTAACTGGGTCCATTTTTACTGTGTTGACGTTACAGAAGTCTCTCGTTAGCGTCTTATATGCTACTGGTTGCAAAGGGACGCATGCACGACTCAAATCTGCACTTGACTCACATTGGGCAGTGACACTCGCTTAGCTGATGGGATCTTACCGAGCTACTAGCATGTGCAGCTCCCAACAAAGATAGGATAGAAGTGAGATGTCTCCCTTTGGAGATAAAACTACTGAGATGTCTCACTCTGGAGAAAAACCAGTGAGATGTCTCACTCTGGAGATAAAACTAGAGAGATGTCTCACTCTGGAGATAAAACTAGGGAGATGTCTCACTCTGGAGATAAAACTAGAGAGATGTCTCACTCTGGAGATAAAACTAGAGAGATGTCTCACTCTGGAGATAAAACTAGAGAGGTGTCTCACTCTGGAGATAAAACTAGAGAGATGTCTCACTCTGGAGAAAAACTAGTGAGATGTCTCCCTTTGGAGATAAAACTACTGAGACGTCTCACTCTGGAGAAAAACTAGTGAGATGTCTCACTCTGGAGATAAAACTAGTGAGATTTCTCACTTTGGAGATAAAACTAGTGAGATTTCTCACTCTGGAGATAAAACTAGAGAGATGTCTCACTCTGGAGATAAAACTAGAGAGATGTCTCACTCTGGAGATAAA
>NC_048425.1:447633-450880 GCF_013103735.1 Etheostoma cragini
TGTGTGTGTTTCAGTTACTCGTCTCTGAAGAGAAGAAGCAGAGCGACAGGAAGTACTTCAACTCTCGTTTTCTTACTTTTTACTTCTACTTCCCTCCATCTCAGTACTACTGCAGTACAGGGCAATATTACTGCAGTACAAGGGCAATATTACTGCATTGCAGGAAACATTACTGCAGAAAAGGGAAACATTACTGCAGTACAGGGCAATATTACTGCAGTACAAGGGAACATTACTGCAGTATAGGGAACATTACTGCAGTACAGGGCAATAATACTGCAGTACAGGGCAATATTACTGCAGTACACAAGGGAACATTACTGCAATACAGGGCAATATTACTGCAGTACAGGAAAACATTACTGCAGTACAAGGGAATATTACTGCAGTACAGGGCAACTCTACTGCAGTACAGGGAAACATTACTGCTGTACAAGGGAACATTACTGCAGTACAGGGCAACTCTACTGCAGTACAGGGAAACATTACTGCTGTACAAGGGAACATTACTGCAGTACAGGGAAACATTACTGCAGTACAAGGGAACATTACTGCTGTACAAGGGAACATTACTGCAGTACAGGGAAACATTACTGCTGTACAAGGGAACATTACTGCTGTACAAGGGAACATTACTGCTGTACAAGGGAACATTACTGCAGTACAGGGAAACATTACCGCAGTACAGGGAAACATTACTGCAGCACAGGGCAATATTACTGCAGTACAAGGGAACATTACTGCAGTACAGGGCAATATTATGTTCCCTTGTACTGCAGTAATATTGCCCTGTACTGCAGTACAAGGGAACATTACTGCAGTACACATTCATCTGACCGCTTTGTTACTTCACAGATTCAGAGTACGCATATATATATATTATAGAACATATCTATGTATATATAGGCGAGTGAGAGAGAGAGAGAGGGAGAGAGGGAGAGAGGGAGAGCGAGAGGGAGAGCGAGACTCAGACTGCAACCCCTTTCGGGGGTTTCCGGTTACAAACAGACGAGCCTCCTTCCTCTTTTCAGACCGGCAGTTGCGAGGAAACTCAACTTTAGAGGGGCCGCGTGGAGGAGGGAAGCTGCTACCTGCTGGACTGGAGAGTCCACACTGGAGCTTGGAGAGTAAGGTCAGAAACATTCAGTTTTGAGTCTTTCTCATAAGTTAAACATGCATATATAAATCCTCCATAGCTGTGGTTAGATCATAACATTTGAAGTATTTTCCATATTACTGTTTCCTCTGACTACAAACAGGTTTTACTTATTTTGCAGACTAAGTTTCTGCAGCTTGTCAAAGAGCGGCTGTATTTTCTTAGACTCAACTCTGCGGTCCAACCCCTCCCACCTGAGAGAGCTGGACCTGAACAAGCTGCAGGATTCAGGAGGTAATCTGCTACCTGCTGGACTGGAGAGTCAATACTGGATCTTGGAGACTAAGGTTGGAATCATTTAGTTTGCCGCCTTTCTCATGATTCAAACATGCATTTATGAATCCTCCAAAGCTGTGGTACAATTATAAAATGTTAAGTATTTTCCACAAGACTGTTTCCTCTGACTACAAACAGGTTTTGCTCTTTTTTCAGACTAAGTTTCTGCAGCTTGACAGAGAGCAGCTGTTCTTCCCTGGCTTCGGTTCTCAAGTCCAACCCCTTCCACCTGAGAGAGCTGGACCTGAGTTACAACAGGCTGCAGGATTCAGGAGGGAAGCTGCTACCTGCTGGACTGGAGAGTCAAAACTGGAGCTTGGAGACTAAAGTCAGAAACCTTTAGGTTTGTGTCCTTCTCATGAGTTAAACACACATTTCTAAATCCTTCATAGCTGTGCTTAGATTACAAGATATTGACTGTTTTCTACACGACTGTTTCTTCTAACTACGAACAGGTTTTGCTTGTTTTTCAGACTAAATTTCTGCAGCTTGACAGAAAGCAGCTGTTTTTCTCTGGCTTCTGGTTCTCAAGTCCAACCCCTTCCACCTGAGAGCGCTGGACCTGAGATACAACAAGCTGCAGGATTCAAAAGGGAAGCTGCTACCTGCTGGACTGGAGAGTCCACACTGGAGATTCTCAGGTAGCATACTTATTCTGAGACGAACAATAACATTGTTTGTCTAATAACTTCCGGGTAGAACACTTCTGCGTCCCATAGAGCGGGAACAAAATGGCAATACAGCAATATAACGCTGACCATGCAATATGAGAATCACTAAGAATAGATTTCCCTGCTCCCAGCAATGAAAGTTATCAACTCTTACACTATATATGAGTATAAATTGTGTGCAAGGTTGTAACTGCAGGCCAGTAAAGGCTTTTAGATACTGCATACTGTAAATTTAGGTCAGATTGCCTTCTCACTCGAGGTGTACGATTCAGAAAATGTCACGATTTGATTCAGTATTGTAATAGTGTGTGTGTGTGTGTGTGTGTGTGTGTGTGCTGCTCAAAAGGAACGCCAACAGTCCGGAGCAAGTGTATGTGTCTGTATGTGTCTGTTTGTGTGTGTGTGTGTGTGTGTGAGTGTCTGTTTGTGTGTGTGTGTGTCTGCGTTAAAAGGAGATGTCAACAGTCTCGACCAAGCGGGTGTTATATGGTGCCAAAGGAGACCTTTTAGTGTGTGTGAGTGTCTGTGTGTGTTTGTGTTTCTGTGTGTGTGTGTGTGTGTGTGTGCGTATGTGTTTGTGTTTGTGTGTGTGTGTGTGTGTGTGTGTGTGTATGTGTGTGTGTGTGTGTGTGTGTGTATGTGTGAAGGATGTGGTTAGCTTAGCTGAGCATAAAGACAGGAAGCAGGTGGTTCATTCTGCAGTTGGGACTCAACGTTGACGTCTCCGGCAGCTTCGTCTAATAAACACGTGTTGGTCACTTATATTATATTTTTTAATATTCATTATATTCTTATATTCATTATATTATTATATTATAATATTATTATATTCATTATATTCTGTTGCATTTCTATTTCACGCTGCTTCTACTCCACTGCATCTCAGAGTGAAATATTGAGTACTTTAGTTTTCTACTTATTTTGCCTCAGAGAGACTGCTGAAATGTTGCTTTGTTCAATTCTTTTTACAGTAAATGCGATTTTTGCACATTTATGTACTTCGCTATTGTCACGTACGTCGGTTTTTATTAATAAACACACTGGGAAATAAAAATAAAACCTAGTTCTTACTCTGCGTGTCTGCATAATCTCTTAGTATTTGTCCAAGATATGTTTCAAATAAAGAACAAAATGTGTTTTGTCT
>NC_048425.1:450980-452761 GCF_013103735.1 Etheostoma cragini
AGATACAGTATTAGGGACCACTAAGGTCTATATAAAGAGACTTCAGATACAGTATTAGGGACCACTAAGGTCTACAGTACATACTGACCTGTTGGTTGTTTATAACAGGTTGCCGTGGCGACGCTCGTCATGTTCGTCTCCTTGTTGGAGATTTCACACTCAGCGAGCGAAGTCTCGTAACCTTGGCAATAGATGCTGACGCAGCTGCTCGGTAACGGCTTGTTGTCACGGCTGGTTGTCAGGTTACTGAAAGACACCGAATCAGCAGCCTCTGCACCTCTATAAGAACACACACACACACACACACACACACACACACACACACAGAAACACAGAGAGAGAGAGAGAGACACACACATGCACAAACACACACACACACACACAAACACACACACACGCACACACGCACACACACACATACTGTATATATACATGTGTATCGTTTTACCACTGTGGCTGATGTTTTTTGCATTTAGTAATGGTGTTCCGCAGGGCTCTATTCTTGGTCCCTTACTATTTACATATTAACACTATTTGTCCATTTTTTACTTGCGAATAATCCATATATATAGATATAAATATATATATATCTATATTTGGCAACTCCACAGAATTTTTTTAAAACTACCAATTTTGTAAAATGTAAAGAGTAGAAAGTACCGATATTTGTGTTAAAAATTTAAGGAGTAAAAGTACAAAGTCGGCACAAAATTAATAGTAAAAAAAAAAAAAGTACTTTAGTACAGTGAGGTATTTGTACTTTGTTCCTCCCCATGTCTTTGTATTTTATAAAATACCCCTCCTCTCACAGTGGGTTCCCGTGCCTCTTGCAGACCACGTTGGCGGCCGCCATGTCCCAGGTCTTCGGACACACCAGGAAGTCCTCCTGGGATTCAGGTCTCACAGGGTTGGGGATCGAGACCCGGACCACTCCTGTGTCCTTGTCAAGTGAACTTTTAAACTTCGGATAATTTGCTGTGGTGACAGAGAAATGATTTTAACATTAACTACAGTAGGAATACAGGGAGAGTATAATGATACTTATATATATATAATATGTGTTATATATATATATAATAACATAAGGATATTTAACCCTTGTATTGTAAAACAATTTGGAGTATTTCTGAATACATTTGACTATATCTGATATCTTTTGAATGTATCTGAATATGTTTGAATATTTCTGAATATATTTGAATATTTCTGAATATATCTGAATATTTCTAAATATATCTGAATATTTCTGAATATATCTGAATATATCAGAATATTTCTCAAAATTTCGGAATATTTCTATATATATATGAATATCTGAATATTTATGCATATTTATGAATATTTTTGAATATATCTGAATATATTGGAATAGTTCTGAATATTTTTGAATATATATTAATATATCGAATAGTTTTGAATATTTATGAATGTATCTGAATATTTCTGAATACATCTGAATATTTCTGAATATTTCCATATATATATGAATATCTGAATATATCTGAATAGTTCTGAATAGTTTTGAATATACCTGAATATATCTGAATAGTTCTGAATATTTTTGAATATATCTGAATATATCTGAATAGTTCTGAATATATCTGAATATTTCTGAATATTTCTGAATATTTCTGTGAGAACGTACCTCCGCAATTAACCCCAAAATGCGACATGGTAGGTTTCTTGGTCCGACATGAGAGAGCCATCGCCTAGGAAAGAGATTAACAACGTGGTAAATTAACTAACTTAATTAACCCTGAAGTTGTCTTCCCGTTGACCAT
>NC_048425.1:452861-455218 GCF_013103735.1 Etheostoma cragini
ACTGTTGTCTCTCTACATACTACTCTCTACTGTTGTCTCTCTACCGTTGTCTCTCTACATACTACTCTCTACTGTTGTTTCTCTACTGTTGTCTCTCTACATACTACTCTCTACATACTACTCTCTACTGGACTACGTTGGCGCTGCTACATCTATAGAAAGGAGTAAATGTGTGGGGGGGCTTCCTACCGAGTATCAGAGACACGTATGTGCGGTAGAAGAGCAGAGTCAGGGAGCAGAGGATGGCCCGCAGACTGTGGCTGGACGCTCCCTCTCTCAGCTGGGACAACCCAAACCCCTGAGGACAGACAGACGGGGGACACCAGTTACACCATCTCAGGTCTACTGGGGAGACATTTTCCTACTCAACGGACAGGTTTTTGGGGGGGCTTTAAAGCAGTTTCAGATTCAGTGGTGGACAGATCTAAGTACATTTACTCCAGTACTGTACCTGAGTCCAAATGTTGGGGTACTTGTACACTTTCTACTTCTACTCCGCTACAAATAATTGCAGTAGAGTATATACAATATATATTTATACAGAAAAGTACAGTAGGCTTCATGCTAATGTTGTTTTTCAATAAAAACATTTGCACTTTTCCACGTTGCTAAGAGCCTTAAAATGAGCAAAAATAATGAGACAAAAAGAAATCAACAGACATTAAGAACGGTTAAAAATGCGTAATTAATTGCGAGTTAACTATGACGTTAATGCGATTAATCGCGATTAAATATTGCAATCGTTTGACAGCAGTAGTTTTATAATAAAGTAACCTAGCAACAATATAACGGCCTACAAGTCCAGCTGACATGATGAGACCATTACAAACAGCTGGCTGGACCCTTTACTCTTTCTGTAGTTTTAATACTTTAACTACGTGTTCCTGATGATACTTCTACACAGACTTTTACTTTAACAGAGTATCTCACGGTGTGGTATTAGTACTTTTACTGAAGTAAAGGATTTGAGTACTTCTTGCACCACCAGGTGACTTTAAGGCGGGTGTACTGACCCGGTTTCCTGAGAATCCGATGACCTCCAACAACCTCAAAATCCTCTGAGGAAGGAGGGACAACATCTGGAAGAGACAGAAATGCTCTCAAATCACAACGTCCAAATCCATCTATTCATCTATTCATCCATATATCTATCCTCTATTTATCCATCCATCCATCCATCCATCTATTCATCCATCCATCCATCCATCCATCCATCCATCCATCCATCCTCTATTTATCCATCCATCCATCCATCTATTCATCCATCCATCCATCCATCCATTTATCCATCCATCCATTTATTTATTTATCCATCCATCCATCCATCCATCCATCTATTTATCCATCCATCCATTTATTTATTTATCCATCCATCCATCCATTTATTTATCCACCCATCCATCCATCCATCTATTTATCCATCCATTTATCCATCAATTGGTCTATTTATCCATCCACCCATTCATCCATCCATTCATCCATCCATTCATCTATTTATCCATCCATCATCCATCCTTCCATCCATTCATCCTTCCATCCTTCCATCCATTTATTTATTTATCCATCCATCCATCCATTTATTTATCCATCCAACCATCCATCCATCTATTTATCCATCCATCCATCCATCCATTCATCCATCCATTCATCTATTTATCCATCCATTTATCCATCAATTGGTCTATTTATCCATCCATCATCCATCCTTACATCCATCCATCCATCCATCCATCTATTTATCAATCCATCCATTCATCCATTTATCCATCCATCATCCATCCATCCATCCATTCATCTATTTATCCATCCATCCATTCATCCATCCATCCATCCATCCATCTATTTATCAATCCATCCATTCATCCATTCATCTATTTATCCATCCATCATCCATCCTTCCATCCATTCATCTATTTATCCATCCATCCATTCATCCATCCATCCATCCATCCATCCATCCATCATCAATCCATCCCTCCAGGGGGGAACCCACCAGGTTAAAGGACCCGATGCCCAGCTTGACACCGCCTTCAAACTGCCTGAACGCGTCTGATTGGCCGGCGAGGTCCTGACTGACATTCAGCACGTTCTGACAATCCCTATTGGACGAAACAAGGACCCAATCAGGCAAGGAGAGGATCATGATGTCATTCATGCTCCCAGGAAGAACCTTTCATTTAAAACGTTACAGATTCGCAGAGTCTCTCACTTGTAGATTTGGTAGCTCGTTCGAATCTTGATGCCTCCTTTGATAAAACTGATCATGTTCTCATCCTGGAGGGGAGGGAAAGAGAGAGAGAGAGAGAGAGAGAGAGAGAGAGAGAGAGAGAGAGAGAGAGAGAGAGAGAGAGAGAGAG
>NC_048425.1:455318-458342 GCF_013103735.1 Etheostoma cragini
CAGACACGCACACACACACAGACACGCACACACACACACACACAGACAAACAGACAGACACACGCACACACACACAGACACACAGACAGACACACAGGAAGGCACACACACAGACAGACACACACACACACACACACACAGACACACACACACACAGACAGACACAGACAGACACACACACAGACAGACAGACACACAGACAGACAGACAGACACACACACACAGACACACACACAGACAGACAGACACACAGTTAGACACACACACACACACAGAGACAGACACACAGTCAGACACACACACACACAGTCAGTCAGACCTGTACAAAGGTCAGCGTGGCTTTCTGCAGCAGACACTCAGCGTAGCAGATCTCCGCGTGCATCTCCTCTGCAAACACACAACCCAGCGGCACGGTCACTTCCTGCTGCACTTCCTGCAGACCTCAGCTGTCAATCAAACTGTGCAGGGGGGCGGGGCTTGAGTCTACGTACCTTCCTGCAGTTTGGACTGCCTGCTGATGAGACTGGACAGGGAGCCGACCACCGAGCTCTTCTTCCTGAACCTGCACAGACCGGCTGGGTTGAGAACTTGGATCATGAAGACACCTCCTCATGTATTCGTTTTTATTATTTTAAGTATTAAAAAACACCTACAACCTGGTCACCACATGTTATTTATGATCTGCACATGCTAGCATGCTAACATACTAACATGCTAGCCCATACAAACATGCTAGCACACACTGACATGCTAGCCCATACTGACATGCTAGCACACACTGACATGCTAGCCCATACTGATATGCTAGCACATACTGATATGCTAGCACATACTGACATGCTAGCACATACTGACATGCTAGCACATACTGACATGCTAGCACACACTGACATGCTAGCCCATACTGATATGCTAGCACATACTGACATGCTAGCCCATACTGATATGCTAGCACACACTGACATGCTAGCCCATACTGACATGCTAGCACATAGTAACATGCTAGCCCATACTAACATGCTAGCCCATACTAACATGCTAGCCCATACTGACATGCTAGCCCATACTGACATGCTAGTCCATACCGACATGCTAGTCCATACTGACATGCTAGCACATACTGACATGCTAGCCCATACTGACATGCTAGCACATACTGACATGCTAGCACATACTGACATGCTAGCCCATACCAATGCTAATAACAGTTGTCGTTTGATACAGATATTTGGTCAAGAACCGAAATACGTGATAAATTAAAATAGTGCAAAGTTCAGAAGATCCCCAGAGATTTTATCCTGAAGGGGAACGGTAACCTTTGACCTCTCACCTCTGACAGGTCTGCAACGCCTCCTTGATGGTTGCCATGGCAGCCTGGATGTCTCTGTGCTCGAAGGTCATGGTGGCCTGCATCACCAGGATGCTGCTGTAGCCCAGGGCATGGTACATGCTGTCCCTCCACCTACACACACACACACACACACACACACACACACACACACACACACACACACACACACACACACACACACACACACACACACACACACACACACACACACACACACACACACACACACACACACAGGGTGTTCAGGTGTTCAGCGTGTTCAGCGTGTTCAGGTGTTCAGCCCTTTTAAGGTGTTCAGGTGTTCAGCCTGTTTAGGGTGTTTAAGGTGTTCAGGGGTTCAGGTGTTCGCGTGTTTGGCGTGTTCAGGTGTTCAGCGTGTTTAAGGTGTTTAAGGTGTTCAGGTCTTCGGGTGTTCAGCGTGTTCAGCATGTTCAGGTGGAATGCATCCTTAGGATTGTGTGTAGTGTAGTGCTTCTCCATGAAATCATTTAAACAAGGTGGATTTCACACAAACAAGTGGAAACCTTCGTTTCACAATCTCACACACGCCAATACACTGCAGTGTGCAAATGCGAACACACACACAAACACACACACACACACACAAGACATGTTGCCGTGGTTACCATGGTTTGAGAAGGTCAAGGGCTTCGGAGAACTTGTTGTTGAGGACAAGATTGAGAGCACACTGAGTCTCCTGGATGGCTGTCTGCAGGTCCATCTGACAAGTCCTGCACACACACACACACACACACACACACAGAGGGAGGGAAAGAGAGAGACACACACACACAAACACACAGAGGGAGGGAAAGAGAGACACACACACACACACACACACACACACAGAGGGAGGGAAAGAGAGACACACACACACACACACACACACACACACCCGCATCAACAGAAGAAGTAACTGAAATGGAAGGTCACAGAAAGAGACAGGAAGCTGACAGGAAGTGACTCACTTCCCTTCACACCAGATGGGTGTGTTTATGTGTGTGTGTGTGTGTGTGTGTGTGTGTGTACTCACGCAGGTATCCGGTCGTAGGCATCTTCAAAGCAGTCCTGAAAGCCACAGAACCAGTCTCGTTAAGATTCAACCCAAAACAATATCATCTACAGATAGAGCAGGTCTAGACCTCTCTATAATTTACAGATAGAGCAGGTCTAGACCGCTCTATAATCTACAGATAGAGCAGGTCTAGACCTCTCTATAATCTACAGATAGAGCAGGTCTAGACCTCTCTATAATCTACAGATAGAGCAGGTCTAGACCTCTCTATAATCTACAGATAGAGCGGGTCTAGACCGCTCTATAATCTACAGATAGAGCAGGTCTAGACCTCTCTATAATTTACAGATAGAGCAGGTCTACCCCTCTCTATAATCTACAGATAGAGCAGGTCTAGACCTCTCTATAATCTACAGATAGAGCAGGTCTAGACCTCTCTATAATCTACAGATGGAGCAGGTCTAGACCTCTCTATAATTTACAGATAGCAGGTCTAGACCTCTCTATAATCTACAGATGGAGCAGGTCTAGACCTCTCTATAATTTACAGATAGCAGGTCTAGACCGCTCTATACTTTACAGATAGAGCAGGTCTAGACCTCTCTATAATTTAGAGATAGAGCAGGTCTAGACCTCTCTATAATTTAGAGATAGAGCA
>NC_048425.1:462727-466050 GCF_013103735.1 Etheostoma cragini
GTACAGTTTCCACTTGGCATCTTTTTTTAGATTCTGTTTTTTACATTAACATTTGGTATATTTTTGTACATTATAATATTTTTTGTACATTATAATATTTGTAACATTATATTTTACATTATAATTTATTTTGCTTTAAAATATTTTTACAGTATAGTTTTTTATTATAATTTTTACATTATATATTGTTTTACTTTTTTTTACAATCTTTTAAAAATTGTAATTCTTTACATTAATGTATAAATATAACATCTATTTTCTAGTATTTTGACATAATGTAATATATTTTTACATTATATTTTTTTACTTTATAATGTTTTTTTACATTATGCTGTTTTTTTACATTATACTATTTTTTTAAATTATAACATTTTTTGTTCATTATAATGTTTTTTACATTATATTTTTTTACATTATACTTTTTTTTACATTATATATTTTTTACATTATACTATTTTTTTACATTTTTTTCACATTATAATAATTTGTACATTATAATCATTTTGTAAATAATTTGTTTTACATTATAATATTTTGTACGTTATATTTTTGTACATTATAATATTTTTTACATTATAATATTTTGTACATTATATTTTTTTACATTATAATTTTTTTCACTTTAAAATATTTTTTACAGTATATTTATTTATTTATATTATAATTTTTACATTATCATTTTTATATTATAATTTTTACATCATATATTGTTTTGCATATTTTTACATTATAATTCTTTACATTAATGTATTAACATTATTAACATTTATTTTTTGACTTTTTTACATTTATTTTTTTACATTATACTTTTTTAACAATACAATATTTTTTCTACATTATATTTTTTTTACATTATATCTTTTACATTATAATATTTTTTACTTTATAAACATTTTTTTACATTATAATATTTTTTTTACATTATATATTTTTTTTTACATTATAATATTTTTTTTACATTATAATATTTTTTTACATTATAATATTTTTTTTACATTATAATATTTTTTTTACATTATAATTTTTTTTTTACATTATAATTTTTTTTTACATTATAATTTTTTTTTTTACATTATAATTCTTTTTTTACATTCTAACATTTTTGGAGGGTTGACCCGTCGAGATAAACCTTTTGTTTTCCTACGCTGAGGACCAACCAGATAACATGAGTCCTGATCCTCAGACCCGACAGAGTTCCATCCAGACGACAGCTGCCTGGTCCAGATGTTGAAGGGCCTCTGTCTGAAACACCTGGGCAGGTTACTGCAGGCCGAGCTCTGCTTCACACAGGTGCTGTCCAGGTAACAACGCCCGGTCTGTCTTCTGAACAACGAGACCCACAAAAGCCACAGGATAGGGTTAGTTAGATAGCATAGCATAGATACAGTACATAATTAGATAGCATAGCATAGATACATAATGAGATAGCATAGATTCATAATGAGATAGCATAGATTCATAATTAGATAGCATAGCATAGATAAATAATTAGTTAGCATAGATACATAATTAGATAGCATAGATACATAATTAGATAGCATAGATTCATAATTAGATAGCATAGCATAGATACATAATGAGATAGCATAGATTCATAATTAGATAGCATAGCATAGATACATAATGAGATAGCATAGATTCATAATGAGATAGCATAGATTCATAATTAGATAGCATAGCATAGATAAATAATTAGTTAGCATAGATACATAATTAGATAGCATAGCATAGATACATAATTAGATAGCATAGCATAGATAAATAATGAGATAGCATATATTCATAATTAGGTAGCATAGATTCATAATTAGATAGCATAGCATAGATACATAATGAGATAGCATAGATACATAATTAGATAGCATAGATACATAATTAGATAGCATAGATTCATAATTAGATAGCATAGATTCATAATTAGATAGCATAGCATAGATACATAATTAGATAGCATAGATACATAATTAGATAGCATAGCATAGATACATAATTAGATAGCATAGATACATAATTAGATAGCATAGCATAGATACATATTAGATAGCATAGATACATAATTAGATAGCATAGCATAGATACATAATGAGATAGCATAGATACATAATTAGATAGCGTAGATACATAATTAGATAGCATAGCATAGATACATAATTAGATAGCATAGGATAGATACATAATTAGATAGCATAGCATAGATACATAATTAGATAGCATAGATACATAATTAGATAGCATAGATACATAATTAGATAGCATAGATTCATAATTAGATACAAATATTTATCTTTACTAACCAACAACATGTATTTCTCATATATTCATATCAATTGTAAATGATATTTTCTTGCATATTCGTTTTATTTTACTGTAAAGTACTCATTGATGTATTCTAGTATCAAAAAATATAATTTCATTCAGATATTCAGAAGATGAAATAAACTGGGAAAGGACAGCCGAGAACACGTATAATAAATGAACAATATTTACTAATTTTCCTTTCATATCTGGTATATTTCAGCGAGAGTCGCATCCGATACGACCACTACCTGGTTCCCTTCACCCTCTACGAGCTGGGGCTGCTGTATAAGGAACAGGGAGACGTCGCCAAGGCAACCGCCTACATCGAAAATGCCAAGTAAGTTCTCTCTACACGTACATGTATGAATAGTACCTCTAAATAACTGCAGAGCTGTATACACCTGTTTACTTTTCACATGCTTTTATACTCGTATACATGTTTATTAAAGCTCTGTATACCTACTATACTCCACTTAATATATATCTCTATATACTTTCATATATCTCTATATACTTTCATATATCTCTATATACTTTCATATATCTCTATATACTTTCATATATCTCTATATACTTTCATTAGTCTGTCTATACTTACATATATCTCTATATACTTTCATATATCTCTATATACTTTCATTAATCTGTTTATACTTTCATATATCTCTATATACTTTCATATATCTCTATATACTTTCATTAGTCTGTCTATACTTACATATATCTCTATATACTTTCATTAATCTGTTTATACTTACTTATATCTCTATATACTTTCATATATCTCTATATACTTTCATTAGTCTGTATATACTTACATATATCTCTGTATACTTACATATAACTCTATATACTTTCATTAGTCTGTATATACTTTCATATATCTCTATATACTTCCATATATCTCTATATACTTTCATATATCTCTATATACTTTCATTAGTCTGTATATACTTTCATATATCTCTATATACTTTCATTAGTCTGTCTATACTTACTTATATCTCTATATACTTTCATATATC
>NC_048425.1:466150-468265 GCF_013103735.1 Etheostoma cragini
ATATATATTGTTTGTTAGGGGAGGCCGGTTGCTTGGCTGTTGCCTTGCCAGCAGACGCACTCCATCCCTCATGTGAAGCCAATCTCGAGCTACAATTCTAGTTGTAAATACTCCCCCAAATCCCAATTCCACTCATTTCACACATTATGCACCACTATGTATATAAATCTATTGGTACAACTTTACAACTCGGCACCTGTGAAAGAGCAAAGGACGGCTGATTTCTTCATGATTTCAGCTTCTATAACTGCAGGGAGGTGAGCGGCATTTAGTTACTGTCAACGACTTAGCTGAGATTTTATACTCTTTATGGGCTGTTTTGGTGAATCTACTGTAAGCCGAATTTTGTAATAGGCCGCAACGATTCGGTGAATGTTTAAAATATTTGAATTACTTGCGCACAAAATTGCCAGTTAACAAATCAATTTAAAAACTTACATTTCGTGAATAGAGTACGTTGTCATTCGCGAGCTTAACAACACAAAGAATTGTTTCACGGTTAAAGTTCAACATTAACATCTTTGTGTGCTCCAAAACTCACTTTAACCAGTATGGAGGAGTCTAAAACACCTGCTTACATCACTAAATTCACACGAAAATTTAAATAATAGAAGAAATAGCTTGTACTTACGGCGATGTTTATCCAGGAGCCGTTTGAATCTGACGCCATCTTGAGCGTCTCTACGTAATTTCCGCATTCCCTCCGGATTGGCTGAATAACTGACCAATGGTGACCGCTATTTCGATATTTTTTTTTTATATTTTTCATATTTTCACAAAGATGTGGAAAAAACGGTAGTACATCTTTTATTTTAACACACAAACAAACGCATGAAAGCAACCCAAAAAAATAGAAAAGATAAATCAATTTTTATAATTAATTCAAATGGAAAATATATAAATTAAAAACACAAATATGTGGGGGCACAATCACACCGTTTAATCTTACAGTAATTCATCTTAAGTCTTAAATAAAGCACCATTTATTTATTTATTTATTCACACATTAAAGCAGGTTTTTCATTGAATTGGCAAATTTACATTTATTAAGAAATTAAGAATATTCTGTCTCATATATACTGTAAATATAAAAACTTTTTTATATATATATACTTATTTAAAAGGAAAATAAATGAATTAAAAACAACTTAGAAACAGAATAAGGCGGCACATACATACAGTTTAATAGTAGCCTAGTAGTAGTTCATTTTAATAGTATAATTAAGTTATAATCATGGTAGACGGTAATATTTATTTTATTTATTGTGTGTGTGTGTGTGTGTGTGCGTGCGTGTGTGTGTGTGCGTGTGTGTGTGTGTGTGTGTGCGTGTGTACTCCACACCAGTTGGTGGCGGTAACGGACCAACGGTTTTCTAACCGCCAACAAACATCGAAAAGAAGAAGAAAAGAAACCAAAACAACATGGCGGCGTCCACAGGACACGTGGAAGCCGCGTCCACAGTGACACATCCTCCAGAAATGGACCAACAAGAAGCTCCAGAACCAGCCAGAGACCCTGAGACCTCCGACCCGGACCCGGCCCCTGAGCACCCGGACTCCTCGGACCCGGATGAAGACGAGGACGAGGACGGGGCCGGAGGCGAGCCGCCCGGGCCGAAGATCCGGGACACCCCGCAGGACCTCCACCTGGAGGCTATCGCCAACACGGTGGCCCTGCACCCGACCAGGGACGTCCTGGTGTGCGGGGACGTGGACGGGGACGTGTACGCCTACGCGTACTCGTGCACGGAGGGGGAGAACCGGGAGCTGTGGTCGTCCGGGCACCACATGAAGTCGTGCCGCCAGGTGCGCTTCTCCGCGGACGGGCTGAAGCTGGTCAGCGTCTCGCGGGACAAGGCCGTGCACGTGCTGGACGCGGAGCGCGGGCAGCTCGTGACGAGGATTCGCGGGGCGCACGAGGCTCCCATCTACAGTCTGCTGCTGGTGGACGAGAACGTGCTGGCGACCGGGGACGACGCGGGAACCGTCAAGGTCCGGACAGGTGTCAGTTACAAAGGGGGCGGGGCGTGTGGGTGACGTCATCAGTGCTCCTCAATGAATAACACTGGAATATATACTACATATATATACTGTGTGTCTACATATATATACTGC
>NC_048425.1:468365-470619 GCF_013103735.1 Etheostoma cragini
ACACACACACACACACACACACACACACACACACACACACACACACACACACACACACACACACACACACACAGTAGGCGGTTGACTCCACGTCCAAACTCATAATAATAATACAGTACAATAATACAAGTCCCATGATGCAACGTGGCCCAGTCCGAGGTCTCTGGATCGATTCAACATGACCCCAAAGTCAGCCGTTTTAATCGCTGCCACTGTCGCTGTCCTCCTCTCCCCCCTCCTCATCTTCTTCTCCTCCTTCCTCCTCCTTCTTCTCCTCCGTCTCCTCTACGAGTCCAGAGAAGAAGTCGTTGTCTCCGTGGGCCTTCTTGGTGAGGGACTTCATGCGCCCGTCCTTCTTCTTCCTCTTACGGTACTCGTTGACTGTGGCGCTGGGTAAGCATGAGATGTCCCAGAACTTGATGAGCTGGTCGTGGGCGCTGCTCGCCAGGAAGCGTCCGTCCCACGACTTGGCGAGCTCTTCGATGGGCTCGCCGACGTGCTGCCCGATGCAGCCGATGACCCGGTTGGGGAGCAGGTGGACGGCTCTGATGAAGGACAGACACAGCTTTAGTCATCTCCAAGTCTTTAACCCTCGCGTTGTTTTCCCGTCAAAATGACGACACAAAGACAACATGAGGACAACATGAGGGCAACATGAGGGCAACATGAGGGCAACATGAGGCAAACATGAAGCAAACATGAAGACAACATGAAGACAACATGGGGACAACATGGGGACAACATGGGGGCAAGATGAGGAAAACATGGGGACAACATGAGGACGACATGGGGACAACATGAGGACAACATGAGGCAACATGAGGCAAACATGAAGACAACATGAAGACAACATGGGGACAACATGGGGGCAACATGAAGACAACATGAAGACAACATGAGGCAAACATGAAGACAACATGGGGACAACATGGGGGCAAGATGAGGAAAACATGGGGGCAACTTGAGGACAACATGAGGACAACATGAAGACAACATGAGGGCAACATGAAGACAACATGAGGACAACATGAGGACAACATGAGGGCCACATGAAGACAACATGAGGACAACATGAGGACAACATGAGGACAACATGAGGGCCACATGAAGACAACATGAGGACAACATGAAGGTTAATGTATATCTGTGATTTATGAATGGATGATTTTGTTGTTGTTGTTGTTTTTTTAAGAATGTGGAAGTAGGATGGCGTGGTTGTAAGGGTGAACAGAAGAAGAGAGGAAGGATCTACAACTTCCTCTGTCTCCCGCAGCTTCATTGCAACAAACATCGCAAATTTTATCGCAATTTTTTACAAAAGCTTCCACAACATCACGCAACAATCTCAAAAAACGGCTGTGACATCCTGGAGAGACCGGCTAGTTGTGGCGTTTTCCTGGCTAACGGTGACCCAACTCACCGGATGTAGCCGTCCATGGAGGCGGTGCACATGATGTTGTCTGTGACGGGGAGGATGCACTCCACCGACTCCGCCTTGATGGCGAAGCGGTCGCTGGTGGCGCCGAAGCCGTTCCAGTTGAAGATGTAGATGGTCCCCTCGCTGGAGCCGCACACCACCTTCCTGCCTCGCTTCATCAGCGCCACCGACGTCAGGTCGCCGCTCTGACACTCGGACAGCAGCTCAAACCGTCGCCTCTTGATGTTGAAGACGCCCATCGTGCCGTCGCCGCTGCACCAGATCACAGAAGATCCAGATTAGAGCTTCGACTTAAGTGGAACTAAGCCTGTGATAATTATTGCATAAATGTCTAATTGTAGGTAAGACTTATAAAAAAAAAAAAAAAGTATGTTGTGGCTGATGGTCCTAAATCATGCATTTAATAATGGGATTCCACAGGGCTCTATTCTGGGTCCCTTATTATTTACAAATTGAATAATCAGATCCAAATTAGAGGTTTGATTTAAGTGGAACTAGGCCTTTAATAATTATTGCATAAATGTCTAATTGTCAATTTCTTTACATAATCTCGGTTTCTTCGTTTAACCACATTAAAAGGTGCAGTAGGTAAAACTTATATAAAAATAAAAGTATGTTGTGGCTGATGGTCCTGAATCGTGCATTTAATAATGGGGTTCCACAGGGCTCCTTTCTTGGTCCCTTATTATTTACATATTAACCCTGGGGGCCTGAGGCCATTTTTACAGTTTATTTTCCGTCACTTGCATTTTAAAAATGGTTGTAGGGCCTTAAAGATAAATAAATAAATAAAACGGAACAAGAATCTTCCAGATA
>NC_048425.1:470719-472184 GCF_013103735.1 Etheostoma cragini
TTGTGTGTGTGTGTGTGTGTGTGTGTGTGTGTGTGTGTGTGTGTGTTCTTACCCTGGCAGGCCAGTGAGGGAAGCCCTTCATCTTGGCAAACACCAGGTCTCCTGGTGTGAACTGGTCTGCACTCTTCCCCGGCATCCCGCTGCTTCGGATCTCGATCACAGACAAAAAGGACTAAAAGAAAAACAACAGATGTCAACACTGGACACACACACACACACACACACACACAGACACACACATCTCAAACGTATTGCTGCAAAATGGGATTGCCAAGCAGACAAACTGACCAACACATATATAATAACAGATCCATTCTTGGGGCCTGTGTATCAATACAGCACTGCCACTAAACTATCGCGATACTATGCTGTATCCGTTTATTCCCCCACCTCTACTATACATTTGAACGTTTTTTTTTTTGCAGTGACGCAACTGCTTTAAAACTAATTTATTAACCTAAAAATATTGTAATACCACACATAAAGTATAAAAAAAACTATCAATTAAAGAGGTGGTAGTGATGATTCGGCCTTTGAGTTAATTACAAAGTGGATTTATGTGTCTCTAACAGTTTGAAGCGACGTGTCACCGTTATTTTTTAACCGTTTTCTAACCGTCGTTAACGGTTGCTTCTCGTGCTGATGTGACCGCACACAGTAGCGTTAAATTAAAGCAGTAAACGGGTCATTTACTTCAGTTTCTAACCTTTAAAACGCAATTTAAGTCCCACTCTAACTCAGTAGATACATGTTGAGCACCATGTCCACTCATTGTTTACCAATACAGGGAAGCTAAGTTAGCAACGAAGCTAATCTCGGCTAGCTACTTCTTTACGAGCTCTGCGTTCACAGCAGCGCGTGAGCTTACCGATAACCGACGGATAGTCGCGTGACAACGTAGATACACGTCTCGGTGCTTCCTCGGTAAAAACAGGAGACTTCTTGTTAGCTTGTTAGCAAGCTACGCTTCACTCTGTCGCCATGTTGGCCGCCTGGTGAATTCGTGTCACGTGACGATCTGCGCTTTCCCGCCTGTGGTTGGACTGCTGGACTGTACCAATGAGCCGACTGTACCACCCTGTGCGGGAACGCGAACTGAGGTTTTGACGTCTAAACCGTGACCACGGGCTGTGAGGTTGTGAAACCAAAGGTTTCTGCTCCTGTAGAAGATACACGTCCGTATGAAATCTACCTTGTGTTGAGAAAAACACGTTTTATTCGCGGTCATTTAGTAGTACTACACTACCCACAATGCTTAGTGTAACAGCGACTTCTGTGATTGGTGCGCCATCGTCAGACGATTTTAGAACCTTGGTGGAGCCATAAAATACAGGGGCATAAGTATACACCCCCTATGTTAAAATACAGGGGGCATAAGTATACACCCCCCTATGATAAAATACAGGGGGCATAAGTATACACCCCCTATGTTAAAATACAGGGGCATAAGTATACACCCCCCTAT
>NC_048425.1:472284-480876 GCF_013103735.1 Etheostoma cragini
AGACGCACACATACTACCAGGGTACAAACGCACACATACTGCCAGGATATGAACACACACCCACAGACGCACACATACTGCCAGGGTACAAAAACACACCCACAGACGCACACATACTGCCAGGGTACAAAAACACACCCACAGACGCACACATACTGCCAGGGTAAGAACACACACCCACAGACGCACACATAAAGAGGCACAGGTGCGCACACTAAGACACACAGTCACAAACTGACATGGATAAAGGGTCACACACACACATACAGAGACACAGACACGCACAAACACCCGCACACAGACAGATGCGCACATATTCGCACACGAGTGAACAAATAGCCGCGCGAAGAGGCACACACGTACAAATAGATGCGCACACAGTTACACGCACATACAGAGGCACACACAGATAGACACACATACAAATAGACATGCACACAGTTACACACACACACACACATGCACAAATAGACACAGACACGCACAAACGGTCACGGGCACACAGTCACACACATACAGAGACCTATGTGCGCACACACACGCATACACAGACAAACGTATACAAATAGACACGCACACAGACACAGACACACACATATAGAGACATACACACACACACACCACACAATGCAAACTGTGGTACCTGGAGACAGTTGTGTATTTCGGTGCTGACCCAGTTGATGTGCGTTCAGGTCTGTAAGCCGCTCGAAGGACACAGGAAGCGGGTCTCGGTCTTCTTCTTCGGGACCCACCAGATGTACGTACGCACAACTCGCAGGTCAGACACACAACTAACGGCGGTGCCGGTTCAGCCGTGGTTCACGTCTGTCCTGTTTCTCCTCAGAGGGCACCTCCCCCCCGAGAACGTGGTCCCGTACGTCGGCAACAAGCTGAAGTACGGCAGCGGCGTCCGAATCAAAGGCTTCACGGAGGGAATGTGGGAGATCCAGAACACGCCGGGGGTCGGGAGCAAAGTCAAGGTCAGCACCTTTATTTGATTAAAGAGACTTCAGATACAGTATTAGGGACCACCAAGGTCTATATAAAGAGACTTCATATACAGTATTAGGGACCACTAAGGTCTATATAAAGAGACTTCATATACAGTATTAGGGACCACTAAGGTCTATATAAAGAGACTTCATATACAGTATTAGGGACCACTAAGGTCTATATAAAGAGACTTCAGATACAGTATTAGGGACCACTAAGGTCTATATAAAGAGACTTCAGATACAGTATTAGGGGACCACTAAGGTCTATATAAAGAGACTTCATATACAGTATTAGGGACCACTAAGGTCTATATAAAGAGACTTCAGATACAGTATTAGGGGACCACTAAGGTCTATATAAAGAGTCAAAAAAGAAGCATGTCATAGGACCTGCAACTTGTTTATCCCTTGTGTTGTCTTTCTGGGTCAAAATTTCAAAAAACAATTTTTTTTGGCACTTTTTTTAATGCATTTTTTTAAATTCATGATCAACAAACCTAATTTAAATGCCATTATACCCCAAAAAACCCCAGAAATTATGAATTATTTTGACTGATAGTTGAGATCAGAAACTGGTATCTGTCAAAGTTTAGTCCGGATACATTTGAAACCATTTTAAATGCTATAAAATTGAATAAAAACACCCAAAATTCAACTAAAGTTTTCATCAATTGTGTGAAGAATGGTGCATGCAACACGTTATTCTGCGTAATTTGGAAGAAACACGTATTTCTGATATAAAAAAACCTTTAGAAGCGGAGTTATTTAGACCCGAGGACAACACGAGGGTTACGTTTTGTTGTTGTTATGATCGACTGTCTCGGTTGTTTTGGGTCCTCAGATTCCGGCACAAACTGCCGCCAAAACGAAACCTGCAAAACCGACTAAAGCTACGCCCGCTAAACCGACTTCATCAGGATCCACTCCCGGTAAATCGGTCCCTGCAGAGCCGGACGGTAAACCTGCTGCCGGCAGAAAGACCCCGAGCAGAGTTAGACGTCGGGAAACGGGTCCTGCTGGTCCTCCTGCTGGTCCTCCTGCTGGTCCTGCTGCTCCTGCTGGTCCTCCTGCTGGTCCTCCTGCTGGTCCTCCTGCTGGTCCTCCTGCTGGTCCTCCTGCTGGTCCTGCTGGTCCTCCTGCTGGTCCTGCTGCTGCTAAAACTCCCACAAGAGCTTCGTCCAGGTTGGCTCCGGAGAAAGCGTCCGACTCCAGACTGACTTCTGAACCGGCTCTCACTTCTGACGCTGTATCCGAGACTTCTGGGAACAGAAGGAGCAGGAGGACCGCCTTAGGGGGGCGGAGTCAGGACACGGCTCCGACCGCCTTAGGGGGGCGGAGTCAGGACACGGCTCCACCGGAGAATCAGAAGGAGGTGAGACCGGGACCGGGGTGTGCAGAGAGAGACTCACGCTGCGTTCGGTTACCCTCATTATTAAATGATTATACATATATTATTTATTGTATCAATTCATAACAAGAGTTATCTGGAGACCCTTTACAGATACAGGAGGTCTAGACCACATTCCAGAATTTACAAGGACCCAACAGGTCTAGTAGTTCCCTCAAGAGCAGCAACAGGGCCACAGTGGAGAGGAAAAACTTCCTTTTAGGCAGAAACCTGGGACAGACCCAGACCCAGACGGGTTTCTGACGGGTCGGTTAGGGTTAGAATGAAGAGTGAATGAAGATAACAGTCCCAAAAAATATTAAAGTTAATAATAATTAATAATAGAGTTCATTTATACTCCTAAACCGGGGTAGGCTCGAGATACGCGTCTGCACATGCTCCGTAGGTTCTAGTTGCCCCTCCTCCGTCCACTGCAGTGGGTTTGCACCTTGGAAAATGGGCAACAGCGCCCCCTAACAACTCAGGCTTTAACCCTTTAGACCCACTGGGGAATCCTGGGAAGTTGAGTTCCTCCCGTACGGGGAGAACCGGCAGAACGCAGTCATTCACGTAGACGTGGACTATGTCACTGATGGTGTTTCCTGTTTATTTATCAGGTGGATGAAGAGCAACGGAAGGGAAGGACACCTGTGAGTCCTGCTGTCAGCGATCCAGGTAACTCTCTCTCACACACACACACACACAAACACACATATACATACACACACCTGTGTCTCCCACAGATTAGAAAGCAATTTTCATATTTGTGACGTCATTACGCAATCATTTGCATTAAGGTTAGTGGTTGTGTCTGCAGGGTAGATGGAAATCTTCAGCCTAATAATCACAAATGCAAGGCCAGCTCAGCGCGCACACACACAGACACACACAGCCTCACACACACAGAGGGACACACACAGTCTCACACACACAGAGGGACACACACAGGTGCACACACAAAATCCCACACAGAGGGACACACCTAGTCTCACACACACAGAGGGACACACACAGTCTCACGCACACAGAGGGACACACACAGGCGCGCACGCACAGAGAGGGACACACACAGTCTCACACACACAGACGGACACACACAGGCGCACACACACAGTCTCACACACACAGAGGGACACACACAGGCAAACACACTCAAAGTCACACACACAGAGGGACAAACGCACACAGTCAGTCACACACACACACACACACACACACACACACACACATAGAGGGACACACACACACAAAAGGACTCACACAGGTACACTCAAGCTTTTAATGATCTATTATCTTTAGGATTATTTCCATGAAATGCACCAGACGAGGTTTAAAGTAGTTAAAACGGTTGTTCTGTGTTTTTATTCCCAAAAGGCAAAAATAAAGAGAAGGAAGAGGAGGTAGAGAAGGAGGAGAAGGAAGAGAAGGAGTCATCCGACAGCCAAGGAGTCAAGAGGAAGAGAGACGGAGAGGAGGAAGAGAAGGAAACAAAAGAAGTGGCGGCGAAAGATCCGACGCCATCAGAGAGCCAGGGAAGAAAAAGAAAAAAAGAGGAAGAGGAGAAAGAAGAAGACAAACGGAGGAAAAGAAAGCAGGATGAAGATGGGGACGGAAAGAAAGAGAAAACAGCAGCGAGGGTGAAGACGAGGACGAGAGCCGATAAAGAAGAAGAAGATAAGAAAGCGAAACAAGACGGCGGCGACGAAAAGCAAGAAGAAGAAGAAGTGACTGGGAAAGAGAGCAAAGCGACAACAAGTCGGAAGAAAGAAGAGGGGGATGAACAGAAGAAAACAAGGCACGCGGAGGGAAAGAAAGAAGTGGAAACTAAAGAGAAAACGGAAGGAAAACGGAGCCGAAGAACCGAAGGATCAGAGAGCTACGGGACAAAAAGAAAAGAGGAAAAACAGAAGAGAACAAAACAAGGGGAAGGTGCCGAAGGAAAGAAAGGAGGGATGACGACGCCAGAGAGCTCGGGAATGAAAAGAAAGGAAGAGGAGAAACAGAAGAAAGCAAAGCAGGATGAAAGCGCGGAAGAAAAGAAGTCGGGTCGGGAAAGAAAGACGAGCAGAGCCGATAAAGAAGAAGAAGAGAAGGAGGAGGAGGAGAAGAAAAGCAAAGAAGACAGCAGCGAAGGAAGGAGGAGAACAAGAGAAAAGAAGGATGGTGCAGAAGTGACGGAGAAAAGAGAGGAGGGACGAAGAACCAAGAGGAAGAGAGGAGGAGGAGGAGAGAAGGAAGCGCAGAAAGAAGAAGTCAAGAAGAAGAAGGTGACTGCGCCGGAGGAGAGAAGCAGAGAGCGAGAGAAGACGCAGAGAGCGGAGGAAGAGAGGAATAAAAAGACGGAGGACGCCGCCGGGGAAGGAAAGAAAGAAGGGATGGGGAAAGAGAGGAGGGCGGAGGAAGGGAAGGAGGGAAAAGCGACGAAAAAAGAGGAGAGAGAAGACATTCCTGTGGACGAGGAGGTAACGTTTCCAAAAGTTAGTGAAGTTTTCACAGCTTTTCAATTTGTCGCTTTTCTTTCTTTTCATCACTCTCTCATTCTCAGGATGTTCTACTTTGTTGTCGTTTTTTCGACATTTAATCTACGATTACTTTTCTTGAAATTGTGAAAATAAGGAAGTTTTCTCATTATGAACTATAGGAGCTAACGTAGCTATCTGTGGTTGTTTATGCTAACGTTAGCTCAAAACACCATTCAACTGTTTGATGCTAACTTGTAGCTAAGCTAGCAGTGAACCAACTTGGTTAAGTAGGTCAATTTTTACTGTGTTGACGTTACAGAAGTCTCTGTCGTTAGCATCTCGTTAGCATCTCGGAGGCTACTTCAGATGCTACATGAGTCTCTTGGGGGGGAGGAGGGGAGGTTCCATTCTTCTTCTTCTTCTTCTTCAACATTTAAAGATGGTTTCTGTGTTCTCTCGTGCAGCGACAGCGCCGCCTGGCGGCCAAGAGGGAGAGTCTGTTAAGATCTCTGAAAGGTCTGCTGAGAGGAGGAAGAGGAAGGAAAAGGACGATGAAGAACTCCCAGTAAGACACACACACACACACACACACACACACACACACACACACACAAAAACTGACATGCACACACTTACAGACACACACACACACACAGGGACAGACACACATTTTCACACACAGGGACAGACACACATTTTCACACATATTCACAGGGAAACACACACTTACAGACACACACACACACACACAGGGACAGACACACACACATGGACAGACACACTCTAAGACACACAGGGACACACACATTTTCACACACAGGGGCAGACACACATTTTCACACATATTCACAGGGAAACACACACTTACACACACACACACACACAGGGACAGACACTCTAAGACACACACAGGGACAGACACACATTTTCACACATAGTCACATGGGCAAACACACACTTACAGAGACACACAGACTCTAAGACACACACACACAGGGACAGACAGACTCTAAGACACACACACAGGGACAGACAGACTCTAAGACACACACACACACACACAGGGACAGACAGACTCTAAGACACACACAGGGACAGACACACATTTTCACACATAGTCACATGGGCAAACACACACTTACAGACACACACACAGAGACACACAGACTCTAAGACACACACACACAGGGACAGACAGACTCTAAGACACACACACACAGGGACAGACAGACTCTAAGACACACACACACACAGGGACAGACAGACTCTAAGACACACACACACACACAGGGACAGACAGACTCTAAGACACACACAAGTGTACACACACACACACATTCACAGGGGCACATGGACACACTGACAGAGACACACATATTCACACACACACACACACACTCTCGAATGAAGTGTTAAATGTTTCTATTTAACACTTAATCAGGAGGACCGGCGATGGAGCGAAGAAAAAGGTGGAGGTTAAAAAGACGAGTGTGAGAGAATCGACCGTCGCCAAGGCGATGGACAGGAAGTCCGGCGTCAAAGCCGCCGTCTGCAAGAAGGTCAAAGACACGACACAGGTGAGAGGAAGGGATGAATATCACGAGGGGAAGGTGTCCCGCCTCAAGACAGCGGCAGCAGAGAAGAAGACGGAGGTAAAGAAGGATGGACAGAAGACAAAGAAGACGGACGCGGGTAAAGCGGCAGGCGGCGGGAAGACGAAAGACGGCGGGAAGACGGACGCAGGTGTAACGGCAGGCGGCGGGAAGACGAAAGACGGCGGGAAGACGGACGCAGGTGTAACAGCAGGCGGCGGGAAGACGAGAGAGAGGGATGAGAAGGTGAAGACGGACGCAGGTGTATCGACAGATGTTGGGAAGACGAAGACGGACACGGGTAAAACGAAAGACGGCAGGAAGACAAGGGTGACGACAAACGCGCGGGAAACGACCGACGGCGGGAAGACAAGAGAGAGGGAAGAGAAGGTGAAGACGGACGCGGGTGTAACGACAGGCGGCGAGAAGACGAAGGAAGACAAGACGCAGGCTGTCGGGAAGAAGGGCGAGGGGAAGAAAGACGAAGAAAAGAAGGACGAGAGGAAAATCATCGGGAAGATCGTGAAGGCGACGCCGCGACAGGGAGCGAAGGTTCAGGTGAAGACGATAATGGGAGGAGCGGCGGCGGCGGCGGAAGACGTAAAGAAGAAGAAAGAGGAGGAGAAGACCGGCAGAGAAGAAAAGATGGAAGATAAGAAGAAGAGAGAGGAGAAAGCCAGAGAGAAGAGAGGGAGCGCCGCGGAGAGGAAAGACGAAGACAAGCCGGACAAAGGCGCAGCGGGGGACGGGAGGAAGTCGGAGCGAAGGAGAGCGGCGACGGGCGGGAGAAAAGACAAGAACGTGACGGAGGTGGAGAAGGACAGGAAGGACAAGAAGGACGGGACGACGCTGAAAGAGAAAGAAGGCAGGACAGACGCAGAACAGACTGAGGAGAAGACGGACGAGACGAAACAACAGAGGACGGACGAGACGAAACAACAGAGGACGGACGAGACGAAACAACAGAGGACGGACGAGACGAAACAACAGAGGACGGACGAGACGAAACAGAGGACGGACGAGACGAAACAGAGGACGGACGAGACGAAACAGAGGACGGACGAGACGAAACAGAGGACGGACGAGACGAAACAGAGGACGGACGAGACGAAACAGAGGACGGACGAGACGAAACAGAGGACGGACGAGACGAAACAGAGGACGGACGAGACAAATCAACAGAAGACAAGAAGCGACGAAACGACAGACGGTACGTCCGAATACTCCGTCCATGGAAACTGGTTCTGAAATAGAAAAAAAAGTCGAAATATATTAGGTTTTAAAAAAATATCGGAATATTTCAAGTAAAAAAAAAAGTTTTTATATTATGTATAAATAATATATATATTTTTTAATATATATTTCATGAAAATATTTGTAATATTTCCAGTATAGTACTCTAAATTTTGTTGAAGTTGTAGAATTTCCAGTAAAAAAGTCCAAATATTTCAAGTAAATTGTCAGAATATAATTAAAAAATGCATTTATTTTATAACATTTTCATATTTCAAGTAAAATAGTCAAAATAATTATTTTTTTTTAAGACTTTTTTATATTTGATGAAAATATTCATATTTTGAAGTATAATAGTTGAAATATTTTTGTAGAAGTTGTAATATTTCCGTTAAAAAAAGTCAAAATATTTCGTGTAAAAAATTATTAGTTTTTAATTAAACTTATCATAATTTTTTAAGTTTTAAAAAAGTCAAAATATTTCAAGCAAAAAAAACAACTAAGTTAAATATATTTTGTAATATTCCGTATGGAGGAAAATCTCAAAGTTGATGGTGTTTTTACGGTGTTTTTACGGTTTTTTTAACGTCTTTCCAAAAGTCAGCGAGTGATCACGTTAAAATCTGATTTTACCGAGCAGCCGTAACCGAGGAGACGTCCAAACCTGAGGACGCACAGGCGGAGAAGACGGGCGCCGGAGAGGACGCCGCGTCAGACGGAGGGAAGGTGGAGCCGCCGGCGGGGGACAAGAAGACCGTTACCATGACGCTGACCGACTCCACGCTGCACCGAATCCACGGCGACATCAGGATTTCTCTGAAGACCGACAACCCTGTAAGATCTCAATAGAGCAGCATATCCCCACCAGACTCCATGTAAATAATCACTACTTTTAGCGTGTATAGAGCAGCATATCCCCACCA
>NC_048425.1:480976-481989 GCF_013103735.1 Etheostoma cragini
GCATATCTCCACCAGACTCCATGTAAATAATCACTACTTTTAGCGTGTATAGAGCAGCATATCTCCACATGTAACATGCAGTGAACCAAGTCATTAATGTCTTGCTGTGTTTGTGTCTTTCAGGACATCAGTAAGTGTCTGATGGCGTTGGATCAGCTGAGTATGGTTTATGTGACGTCTAAACACGTGCAGAGGCACAGTGAGCTCGTCGCCACTCTGAGGAAGGTACACAGGAGATACTGAACCAGAACCACACTGCTGCTGTATCTGCTGCCACAGCGACCGCTTGTGTCCCGTCTAGGCGTCTCACGTTCACCGTTGTCAAACTCGGAAAAACTTACATTAGTATTCCAAGTTTCAAGTTCATTTTATTTAACCCTCTTGCTGTCCTTCTGGGTCAAAAAATTGACATTGTCGTCCCTTTTTTAGACTTTTTTTGTTTTAGTTTTCACTACCACCAACTTACTTTTACAGTTATATGATGATAATTTGTTTTATTGTCTCAACAGAACTTCAAAATATATTAAAGTTCTGATAAATAAAGTATAGAAATACAAACTTAAGATATGACCTCGGCCATCATAAATGCCGATACCGATGGTTCAGGAAATGCCTAATATTGTAGTATACACGCCATTACACACACACACGCACACACACACCTATCCATCTATCAAAAGTCAGAATACGCAAAATTGTCAGAGTTAGTCAAAAAATATCTGAAATAAAAGGTGATAAAAGCGTCAAAAATGTCAGAAAACGTCTTGCGGCAACAAAAGTTCAGTAAAAGCAACAAAAACAGTTGAAAGTCCTGGAAGATGAGCTGCATTGGTCCTGTTGTGTTAGATGTTGTGTTGTTGTTTTTGTGTTGTTGTTGATATTGTTGTCGTTGTAGCTGCGGTTCTACCGGGCGAGCCAGGCCGTCATGGACAAGGCCTCCATGTTGTACAACCGGCTGAAGAACTCCTTCCTGGTGGGAGAGGGGGAGGAGGTGGTGAGTACAGGGGAGGGGG